>NW_027355151.1:0-6181 GCF_012295235.1 Primulina huaijiensis
AAATATGAATTATTGATGCTAAATCACCTTGGAGAACTGATGCTTCCTTTCCAAGACATTTTAGTGAAATATTTGTACCCTTATTTTTTTACTGTGCTTTTTGTGATTTTTCGTTCATGGTCCAAGCCACGTCGCTTACAGCTGAATATCGGCAATGATAAGCGATGCTTTGATTGGGCCGAAATCAATTTACTTTTTCGCATGTTGATAGGAATCCGTCGATCGATTGTTTTCAGTTCGTCTCCGGAGCCGATTTGTGCGATTACAGTCAGTTGAACTTGAAAACGGTGTTTTAAACGGAGGCCGATGAGGATTATTTGGTTGATTATATCTGGAATTACCGTCTGAACATTTGTTTTGATGTTAGATCGACTATCTGAGGCGTACTTGGTTTTTGTTTCCTCATTGTTTAAATCATGTTTTCAAGATTTGAGTGTCTTTTTCATGGAAATTCATATATTGCCTGGTGTCAATACGTTGATGCAGAGGAAAAGATCAATAGAGTGCACTTCCCATTCCACAAGATGTCATTGTGGTTATGCCAAATGATCCACATAACCATTGGTGCCATCTGAATATCAGCTGGACCTTTAGCACTGACAAGATTGTGCCACCATTCATGTAAGCAAATAATCACCACTTACGACATTTCAATCCATTGGTAAAATGATTTATCCGCCCAAAGATATACATGCACCGAGATTAATTTCAAATCATAGCGTACGTTCACAACCCGGGCTCTTGTTATGCATGAATACCCAAAACTCAAATAATGTATTTTTTAAGTTCAAATTTTAAGTGTACGGTAAAAATAGCTAACCCAAGAGTTTTTGCGACGCCTCAAGCAAAAAACAAATGTTAAACGTCAAGAGTTTTTTTGTTCACCATCATATTAATCATGTAAAAAACGTGAAAAATTTTTTATAATAAAATTTAAGTTACTTTTTCAATTTCATAATACATTTTAACTCTTAAATTAAATTTCATTTTAAAAAATAAATATTTAATAATATATTTTAAAAAAAACCCAAACATCGAAATAAAATTTCTCTGGTATCATTCTTTTTTTGCCGACTAAGAGAGAACACTTAACACAATACAAGTTTTACTATATAATTTGTGAAACTTGAAGCTTGATCTCGACACTTCGTCACACTTCAGGTTATTCTCGTTATAAATCCGCTTGTGAAGTTTGATAAGCGTCAAGCTTGTTTAGAGAAGCTTGGGTGAGACATATCATATTTCCTTCAATCTTCCAGATCAATTTCAATATCCGACTCAACGAGGCTGCACCAAAGGTAATGCATAACAAGCAGAGTTCATTTGGGCCTCAATCTATGGCAAAGCTGAAGAAAAGTCGTGAATCAAAACGATTTCTTTACAATTTACTTGGCAAATACTCAACGTTTAGTTCATCACTTTTTTCATATTCATGTCAAATTTGTGTTAAAACGGTAACAATAGAGAGAAAATGGTAGCTTACAAATCATAAAGATACACTAGGTTTTCCTTGGATGACTGGGATCAAATGGGGTGGAAAAACAAAATTTCGTGCAAGTAAATAATCACAGCCAGTACGAAGTTCAAGAATTCGAGACAGTTCAAAACTTCAAATCATAGGATGATGTTATACCAGTATTTAACCACTCTCAGACCCCAGTGGATACTCAACAGCGGATCACTAAACAAGACTCGTAACTTTTACTCAACATGTGATCCCAAAAAGAAACTCACCAATCTCAGTTATACATACATTTTCTTACCGACTCTTGTCATTAGTGGGAAGCAGCTGCAGCTTCCATTATAGCCTTCTGCAATTCGCTCTCGACGTCTATGCCTGGCCTCTTATCATTGTTCTTCTGCTTCTCTTCTTTTTTCCAGCCTACATTGACATTCTCTTCGACCCCATTGCCCCTCCTGCGCCTCGACTGCTCGAATCCGGGAGTTGAAGTATTATCCTGCTTTTGAATGCCCTTTAATTCAAAACTTTCAGAGTTCCTCAGTTTGATTTCTTCCAACTCACATTGCATCTCCTTGTTAACTCTTGTTAAGTCAGTCAACTCCTTTTTCATCCAAGAGCAAGCGCCTTTCAATAACTCTAATTCTCTCTCACTGTCATCTCTTCTTGCAACCGTTTCATCACGTTCCACCTTCAAAACATGATTATCCGGTATCCTTTGAATACCGATTTTCTTGATTCTTAAGACCGGCATCGTGATTGCTGAGTTTTCCTCTGGAAATTCCATCGACCATCTGAAACTCAGCGCTACCCTCTTGGCTACCGTCATTTGGGTCGCCGCGGCGAGTTGTATCCCTTTAAAGATTGAATTTTTTTCATTTTCTCCGACCGAAGAATCCTTGACACCAATAGTCGGTCTCTCTAACGGCACAAAATCGAATGAATTGGAGTCAAAACTATTATCAGTACTGGAGCCGCAGCTGCTGAGATCGGGTTTCGAATGTGAGAAGGTGGATTTGCGGAG
Organism: Primulina huaijiensis; assembly: GCF_012295235.1. Classification (NCBI taxonomy): domain Eukaryota; kingdom Viridiplantae; phylum Streptophyta; class Magnoliopsida; order Lamiales; family Gesneriaceae; genus Primulina; species Primulina huaijiensis. The sequence goes on from NW_027355151.1 coordinate 2,484, forward strand.
AGAAAAAGAGCCCAGTTGTGGTTTGAAGTACAGACAGAAAGTGGGGTTTGGGTTGTTGGGATTAGAAGGGTTGAAAGAGAATTGAGCGGAGATGTTAAGCGGGGAGTCATTGGGGGAACCGAATAGGCCGGTGCCTGACTTAAGAGTGAGAGTCAGAGGAGGAGCAACGGCGGAGGCGGAGGAGGTGGCGGCGGTTGCGTAGGAGAGTTTCAGGGATGGACCGGTGGAGAAATTGGTCGAAAGAGCCAGTGAGAGCTGTGAAGGGTTAGTTGTGGAGGTGCTGAAATGAGAAAAAAACGGTAGATTGAAGATTGAGATGGGTATCTTGGTACGGAGGAGAAGTGGCAGATGACGGTGGCTTTGGCGGTGGCGATCGTCGTCGAGTTTCAATGATATCTTCATCTTCTCTTCGTAAGAAAAGTTTATTCAGGTCGTGTATTTTCCGAGTATCGAGTGGCTAGAAAATTTTGGAGACTTCTCCGTAAGAAAAGTTGATTCAGCCATTCAGATAGATCATTGCATATCTTCCCTTTTTCAATCTCTTTTTTGAAAGCGTGACTTGATTACCTTTTTTTTAAATATAAAAAATAATCACACCTTTAGTTTATGATATAAAAGGTTTTCTAATTTGAAAATAAATTTTATTAAAAGAAAATTGATTATTTTTTCATGTATTTATCGTATATATATAGATCAATTGTCTTGACAAAAATAGAAAATAACAATGTAAGGATAATAATCTCAGTTTATGAAATTATTAGGTGAAATGAAGTGTGATTAACAATTTTTAGTGTAAATAATATTTTCTAATGATATAATTATCATAAAAACTCATAGGTTATTGACGTCATGATTTATTAAAAAAATATTATTTTTGAGTAGATATCTTTATCTTGAAAAATAATATTTTTAGTATAAAAATGATATTTTCATGAATTGAGTCGGATTGGAGATCCGTCTCATAAAATTGTCTCGCGAGATGATCTAACAAAAATTTTTGTAATTATTTTTTTACATAAAAACTCTGATGAGATCGTCTCACGTGTCAATTTTATATGACAAATCTTCTATTCGATCCGATCTTATTCATATTTTTGATTATCAATATAATTAGTTCAATACATATTACAGATATAAATCCCAGAATCGACGAGACTGTCTATATACGGGGTCGACAGTCGCACGTCTATTTTAGACCTACTCTATGATTTTTTAATTAGGACTTTTTCTTTTTGAGCCTAAATTACAGACGATTAAGACACGAGAGTGGAGATTAATGGCGGATCTCAAACCAGGGAACGCATCGGAGAACGAAGGCGGCGTGGTTGAGATCACTGTTAGGACCATCGGTCCTTCCCCTCCTTCTCGCCTGGCGCTCCCTTCTACTATAAAAGTACGGCTATCACCTTCTGAATTTAATTCCTTTATAAAATTTTCTCTCTAATTCTGATTATTTTATTAGCTGATTTGAAGTTTATAGCATTGGATGAATTGATTATTTTTTCCCGAGGAAACCAGTGCTCAGGAAGATATCGTGGCGTTGATTTGAGTGAATTGATCAGAGCGATTTATGTCATTGTATAACCAAAGCTGGATAAATGTCTTTCAGATGCTTTGATGAAGTATTTTGCCTATTACTTGAATAATCGTGCGTAGTTGAATTTATTCAGTAATCCTCTTCCTTTATTTTACGGTGATTGCATGTTCAAGTAAAATATTGCCAGGAAGCAAGGCTTTTTTAGATTTGAGCGAGTATGATCCGAATCATGGAAATGGAGAAGCTTTGGGACTTGGAATGTGCTGTACGATGTTTCACTTAATTCAAATCTTCATGAGTTCTATTTATAATTATACATATTAGTTATTGTATTAGTGGACGCCATGCACATGTCATTTGATTAAAGGATGAGCTTTTCCTTGAAATTAATCAATTAGATCACCATAATCGCTTTCACGACTGTTTATTCAGTGGGATCAATTATGTTTCATTTGATGATCACATGATGCGATATGCCAATAGGTGGAAAACCGACAAATTTAAGTTCATCATTAGTACTCAATGTTTTTTTAAAAGGACGGTGTGCATATTTTATAAAGAATAATTTTTGTGTCATTTTGTCAATTGATGAAGAAGTTTACTATTATTTTCTTGTTAACTTAGTTTGTTTCCCTCTCGCTCACTCTCTTTCAATCTATCTATTAAGAGTATTTTTATTGTGTAATATGTAAGATGATTTACTTGTGATTCATGACAACTAGGTTCGAGAATTGAGAAAATTGATTGCTGGAAATAGTCTCAAACCCATCGAAGAGATAAAGCTTATTTTTCGAGGAAATGTTCTGAGTGACAAAGCTAATGGTGATGATCTATCAGTCCAATTCCAAAACGGAGGTATGGTCTTTAATTGTTATTTGTTAGAATTGGTATTGTATGTTGCATCTTTCTCTGTTTTGAGTTACACAAAGTCATGTTTTGTATGGTTTGTGTGTGGTCGTTGATTATTTCAAAGAAATGAGTTCATTATTTTGCTCGGTAATGTAGACATGAAATTTTGTTTTCCTCGACAATACCAACCATAGTAAGATGACATGTTTCAAAATATGTTTTCCCCAAAACTCCATCCATGATGAGATCCAGTATATTGTCGTAACCCAAGTTGTCCATGTTTACTTGATTCTGCATTATGTTCCTACAACTTACAGTGATCAATGAAAAAGAAAGCATCTTTTTACTTCCTAGATTGTCTTTCAAACAAACAATTCAGAACAGAGAGCTGAATCTTATTGTTTGGCTGTTAGGTATATTGTTGCGGTAATGAATATTTTTCCCAGTGCCAAGATCTCCTATTATTTGTGCAAGCTTGAAATACTAATTTTAATTTTCCTTCTAATAAAACTGAATATGTTGAAGCAGTGCCTTATTCACTTACCATTTAAACTTCTTAAAAGCCTGATTCCATCAGTTTAAAAGTTTGTTAACTTTTTCTCTATTTTGTACTAGCGGTACATTTTATTGATTGTCTAAAATTCAACTGAATGGGGAATGTAGTTTTCCATGTTCACCGATTCTTGATTTAGTTGTAGTCTGGTATTCAGCCTTATGATATTTTTTATTCTATTCTTTTTATCATCTTATGATATCTATTTTGAATACAGCTCAAAATTTCTACAAGTTCACTTGAACTAGTCCCACAAATGATTTCTACTGACCATGTTTGTTCTCTCGAAGCCTCATGCTCATAATATTATGCTGGATTTCCTTGTTCACATTTTGCAAAATATTTTCTACTATTATTGGAGTATTATATTTCTGACAAGGTCGCATAATGCTGATTTTCAGAATCAATTATTGTTGCCATCAAACCCAAGCCACCTTCAAAGCTTATTCGGGACAATTTTGATGACGATGAAAATGAAGATCTAGTCAGTTTTAAGTGATTTTGGAATCTCATTCTGTAATGACTAAACGTGCGAATAATCTAATCTACTTTCTGTTCATGCAGAAATTTCAACTTCCGGAATCAACCAGCAGATGGAAAAAGAGGCTTTTCTCCATTTTACATGATAAGTTAAAGCTACCGGGTGAGAAATAGTTACTTTGTTGACTTTTTACGTAAATATGCTTGAAACAATTTGATTAACTTGTTTCTCCTCATAGATATGCTTTTGATGGCAATTTTCTCTGTCAAACTAAAGAT
>NW_027355152.1:0-6202 GCF_012295235.1 Primulina huaijiensis
TTTTCAATATTTACAACTCTTATTTTTAACATTCAAATATTCAACTACTATTTTTCAACATTCAAAAACATATTTTTCAACAATTTCATAATTATGGAATCGATTCTTTACCTTCAGCATGTAATTAACAATATAATAAAGAAATGCTCCCAAAAACACAATATAATAAAAAAAAATTTGTGAGACAGTTTCGTAAATCAATTTTATGATATAAATTTTTTATTTGAGTTACTCATAAAAAATATTACCAAAGTATTACTTGCTATTTTAAATATGGACATACTAATAGATTTTGATATAATGTTCTCTTTTTATTTATTTCAAATTTGTTTTTATTTTGTTTAGCATTCGTTATTCAAGAAAAAGACTATTATTGTAAATTTATCGTCACTTATATAAATATATTTGAATCTAATCTAATATTTGAATCTTGACCAAATCTTATTCAAATTCAATGATCACATCATCTCTCATCTCAAAATATTATTAAAAAAATCCAAAATCATATACAAACATTCTATATTAATTTTTAAACTTAATTATTAATTTTTTACGCTAGAAAATATTTTGCGTACGCACATATCGTATGTGAAGGGATCATAGTATGAATTAAAGTTCTTCCATGCATGCAGATGTAGTTGTTCATATATATGATCTGATTTTATGATTTCCCCCAAAACTGCAAAGTTTGGCATATAATGAAATGATCTTTAAAATCAGATTTTAAAATATTTGGTGGATCTTTCATGTCCCATCATATCGACATGATGAGTGTTATTTTAATGGATGTTTGAATTATTGACTTTTCAGTCTTTTTTTGTAATCTAATAAATTGATTCTTCATTATTTCATAGTTAATTAAATTGAACATGAAACGAGAGACGTGACTCGATCTGGGACCTTGATTAGTTACTTGATATGTTTTTAATTGGGTTAATGTTAAAATAAACTATTTAATTTGAAACTAATTTAAAGATTCAACAATTTACTGTTTTTTTAAAATTAAAAAAAAAACAAACATTTCTCTGCATTAAAATACATGAACTGTTGTTTGCTGTATGGCTCCATTGCATTTCTAATGTCATGAATAATTAATAGTTATCGTTTGGTTTTATTTTCAGTTTATTTTTTTGTTTTGTAAAAGAGAACATGTATTTTGGTGAAAGCATTAATCTTTCAGGCAAAGTGTAACGAGGAAGCATGCTTATATATAGCATTCAAAAATCTGAAAAAGGTCCCAGGTTGGCCTAACACAATGACCAAACCCTAGTGTACAACAATGAGAGGGAAAGGTAAAAACAAGCATACAATCTAAGAGCCAACGCCATCACACGAGCAAGCTCCGGATGAGGTCTGCCTGAGCGCCATCCGATGATTCCAGAAGCTCCGATAAACGGTCACTCAGGTCATCCACCTCCTTGTGCAAGTTCTTAATGTAGTTACAAGTCTCTTGCAGCACTCTTGAAGCCGAAACCTGCCATATTCATTTATTTTTATCAGTATAGATAGATAGATAGATAGGAAGAATTCGAGCTACACCAAGAGAACACGAGACCATATACAGCTCCTATATTATTTCATACTACGACTTAATTATTTTATTTTACATGTTACACTCACCGGTTAATGTTGGTTTTATGAGAATAACTTTATGATCATTTAATTTATATATACACATAACGAATATATATCTAGATAATATATTACAGATAATACATTATTAGCACCTATATCAGTATGTCACCTGGAATACTTGTTTATAATGCGGCGCCTACATTTTAATTTGTGGAAGCGGAATCCACCCTACCCTAGTGTACGCATATATAGCCAACAATCTTAATAAATGCGACCCTCAAGTTGCATATCAAATAATGAAACAAGAATCCAATATTCTTAACTTAGTTTTTGAACAATATTGTACAAAAAATGCATGACATGCAAATTATATATGTTTCACTAATGCATGTATATTGACAGGGGACATTAGAGTCCCACAAAATAAATTCTGAGGGGACTGTGTGCTTGCGGGCGTAGGATACTTATCCCTAGGAAGGAAAACGAAGGCCACACGAAACAAATTCGTGGATGAAAATTAATATACAACACAAATTTATACAGTATGTATATATGTGTGTATGTATAATGTATAGCGAGTGATTCATCATGAACTAGCTAGCTACTAATTTTCTTGTTAAAAGAATGACCTTGTCTGAGCGTCGGCTGCGTATTTCAGGGATAAGTTGCTGCAACTTGGTCACTAGATCAGCAATCTGATCCTCGGTTATCCTCGAAACTCCAGATTGCCTCGAACGTGATCTTCTGCCAGACATTTTCAGTATAGTTAGTTTCAACTGTAAAACTAGCTTTATGATTTCTGTTTAACTGCTTGAAATGAAAGAAGGGTTCCTTGAGATTTTGAAATGGGAGGTAGGATTTAAAAAGGGGAGTGTTTAGGGGACAAGTTATGGACAGAGGGATAAGGGGGAGGGGTATGAAGAAATATGGAATGCAAGAACCGTGGAGGAGTAGTGTTGGAAGTGATGAGGACAAGTGCATGGAGAAGAAATGGGCTATGGCTGTTTTTTAAATAGGGGGTTTGAAGAGTAATGTGTCTGAGAGAGAGAGAAATAGAAATGAACGACAAAGACGGATTACAAATTTTTTTTACTAAAAAAAAAGAAAAAAAATCAATGTTTTATTTTGTATTTTGTGGTTACATACATCGAGTAGTTGTCTCGAAATAGATCAAATAAAGAGTTGAAGTGATTCTACATAACATAAAAGATTCAATCTTCTGTACTATATTGACCGACACATGTTACTATATTATAAATATATGTATCAGAAGAACATGTAACGTATATTGAAATAAATGTTCATATATTATATGAATTATTTTGGGGCAGGAGAAATAGAGTCGTCCATAATGTCCTTCTCGGTGTGTTCCCCAAAGTGGCAAACTGGGGTTTGGTGATCAAGTGGGTTAAGAGAAAATTGCTTGTTTATTAGACACCTTAGGGGGCCTCTTTGTGCCAGTCTTAGCACGCAAGCCCATGTTATCTTCAATTATTTTAATATTATTAGTTTAAATATTTCACCATCCTTCACACAAATACAGTGGAAGATAAACCTCAAACGACTCGAATCTTCTGATAAACTCGAATCGTTTTTTTCGGAAAATATCCTAGATCTGTCGAGATATCAGATTTTTTTGGATATTTTTTTTATAACTGGTTTTCGGACATATAATTTTTCAGGTCTGGGATGATGCGAGTTCATAAAAAAAAACATGGATTTATCCACTCGAGCCAACGTTGTGGATGTTGTTTCTGTGGTGAATTTTGGGTTAAGACAAAATATATATATATAGGCAACTTGGGTAGATATGATAATTAATAGTATTTATTAAAATTCAAATGTTGGAATGTAAATCACATGTAACTTTAAGTAGTGGATAGTAGAGCCTACAGCATCGGGGCCACAAAAGTATGTCATTTTTTACCACTTACATCAGATTTTTTTCTATCTGATGCAACACGTGGTGTCTAGTAAACTCTGCATTTTTTTAACTTGATTCCTGGTTTAATTTATAAGATAAAATTAATTATTGTTTCTCGAAATAAGTATAATAATTAATTAATGGTCAAGTGACTAGTTTATTATTTATTTGTGCGAAATCCAAGGAGGACAAATTTTGTTTTTTTTTAAAAAAATTCCTAAATCTAGGGGTGTGAAACCACTGGAGGTAAGCTCAGGTTTCCCAAGGAGGACAAATTAAGCACACAACAAGAAGAAAATTGATATAGGGGAGGGGATTTTAGGCAGGTAGTCTCGAACTCGAGATTTTGTCCATGATGATTGAGTAAAAAGAAGGGTTTGGTTTTTGTTTCATAGCAAGTAGGATGTTGGAAAGAGTTGGAATCTTGAGAAGAGAGCAAGATGGAAATTGTGTTGCGTGTGTGTGCGCATTGGTGCGGGAGACTGCCGCACGAGATGGGGATATATGGAACGTTTCTCCGGCGAGATTCCTTCATTCAAGTATCTAGAATTTTATTCTCCATTTCTTTTACATCACATATATTAGCTAGGTATTTCGTCTAATTATTAATGTGTTCTATATTTTTTATTATAAGTTTACGCGTATTTAATTTTATAATTTAAAAATAATTAAATACCAAGATGAATATGTATAACTCGATATAGTATTAAAAACCCAGTACCAGGACGAAGCGTCGGATAAATGACTAAAATATATGTTAGAAAACTTACACGGGACTCTTGCATATGAGTGCATTGAGACAATATATATATATATCTGAACACAATTATATGGATATTCTAAAAAGAATTAAAATCTTTTCTATACTAGAAAACTTAATATGAACGGAGATTTTTAACCTAATTTCAATGAGTAAGATTAAAAAAAAATTTTAAAAAAAAAACTTATTTATAAGTCACCGGTGAAACCAGCCATGAATCCATCGTTGGGGTTCAATACTTAATCACTTGTTCAATTTATGTTGTGGTGATCATTAGAATTTAAAATGTACGTTTTGATTATTGTATAATTAAAAAATTTGAGTTATAGTGTTAATATCACCATAACTTTGATCAAACGACAAAATCTTAATTCTATAATGGTCTTTGAATCAATGTCACATATTCGATTCTTATTGATTATTTATTGGAAAATAAATTATTTGGAAGTAATAATTATCTCGATTAGAACGGTCAAAATATGACGTTTTGATTGTTATAGTTTCACCGTTATCATTAATCGTACTTTTGGTTAACGAAAAAGTTTCGATCCTACTGTATACATGAAAGATTTACATATTTGTGAATTGACTCTTGAAAACAATTTATTTAATTGCTTATCACTTCCTCTTTGTTATAATGATGATTTGACCCAACGAGAAACTCCATGTCGATGATATGTTGATCATATATTTTATATAGTGTTCCAACACTGATTGCCAATGCGTGACACGCATCATTGCTTAATCATACCACAATAATAATTTTTGTATTCCATTATTTGAATGCAAAAATATTCTTGATTAATTAATTAATTATCACGTTTTTATTTTCTTATTATACGTATATTTTTATTTTCTTTCTTTTTTTTTTCCATTTTTTTATGGGCATGCATCTTCTATAATGGTTTCATCTTGTACCTATTATTTGTTGATTTTTTTGCTGAATTTTAAAAGTCTTTTTAGTGTTTTAAAAAAATATGCAAATAAAAGAATTTTTTGTATTACTACTTAAAAATTTTCTTCTAATTAAGAAAACATACGTTTTAATTATCATAGCGAAATATAAAACTTCTTCGGTTTTATTTAAATTATTTCAAGAACTTCTATATCAACAATTTAAGATATAAAATTATATATCAAACAGACACTCACCTTAAAAATATTACAGATTCTTAACTAATATAACTTTTAATAAATAATTATCATCTAAAATATTATCATACAATAAAAAAAATGATTAATACGCCGACAAGGTATGGGTACGTGTGTTACTTATTAAGGACAATCTAAGTGCCCACTAAACTTTGTAATCTGATTTTTATGTTATTTTAACTTTATAATTTGATTAATTAGTCTTGTCACCAATTTATATGTATGTCGGTATGTATTATATATTTGTGTCATTGTGTGGTATAACTGAATTTTGATTCTATAATAAGTTAAAATTAAATGTTAAATATAACATGCAACTTGGCTTCTTATACATTTTTCGTCATTTTAATATTTCATCGAAATATTGACTTAGATTATATATGATATTCTGTGAGTGGTTGTGCATAGGTTCGCCATCAAGGTCGATCTTCCACCCACCCCAGTGTTTAAACACTGAGACGAGATCGACCAATACACAAAACTAAATCAGATCTCATAAGTTTGGATTTTGAGTAGTCTCGATAAGTCATTCGATCTCACTATTTCAATTATTTTGGTAATTTAAGACACTTACCAGTAAGTCATGTAGGACACAACCCGATATAAATTGATGCATGTATCGACCATTAATATTGGAATAAAATATTGCCCTAAGGTGTTATGTTATATATAGGGGGTATAGGATGGTTGCCACTTGACAAACATGGATGCCAAATCATAAATTCAAATTTTCGATATATATATATATGTTAGGAAATTAGTAATTTTTCTTTATCTAAATAATGATACAA
>NW_027355153.1:0-6238 GCF_012295235.1 Primulina huaijiensis
AAGACAGTATTAACGATTATCATATTTGGAACAGATATAATATTTGATTTTACTGGTCGTTGAATCAAAATCTATAAATAGAGGAACTTGTAAATCGGTAAAGATCTCTGGAATCATCGAATAAGTTCAATTATTTAAGCTTTCAATAGCCCAACTGCTTTCAAAATTTCTTAGCAAGTATTAAATTAGATCATTGAGGATCAATTTGTACTTAATATTTTCATTTCAAAATACTTGTAAACTAACATTTAGTGTATTGTCCAGTGTTGTTTAAGTAAATAAGTTAAACTAAGAGTTTCAGTTAGACAGTGATAAAGCCCTGCTGAATTGGGTTGTTACAAAAATTATAATCTCCAAAGCCTTCAAGTAAACACTATTCCTACAAGGAAGAATGGGTGACATAGAAGTTATTCAGTTCTCCGAACAACCAGAAATATCTTTGTGTTATTTACATTTCAGTAGGCATACTCTTGATAACCCAACTGTTTTTCTTACTTAGATATTTTTTAGTGTTCAATCTGTTAGTTTAGTTTCTTTCCGCACATAACTTATCATAGTAGTCAAATGACATTGAATTGTCAAGAATTACTAAATTCAAATTTTTAACCCAACCGAATTTTCGGACAAACTAGTGTGATTGTTTATTTAACATCCATTTTAACCAATCACCTAATCCTAATAAGTGGTATTAGAGCGAGTTTAATTCTTATTTCTGAACACTATCTAGATAACGGTCTCCTTCTATATATTCCCCATGTTTTCCAAAGAGGACTTTGATGATTGTAAAATCATAACGTAAGCCCACTTAGATGCACAAGACGATGATATATGGTACATCATTACTGATGGACCAATGACTATAATGAAGGCTAATACAGTTGTTGCAGTTACTAATGGTGAACCTCAGATAATTGAAAAGCCCATAGCTGAATGGACGAGTGAGGATAAAAAGAAAGCAAACTTGAACAATGTGGCTAAAGACATACTGTACAAAATTTTAGAGAAAAAAGACATTCATCAAGATCAAGATGTGCAAATCTTCCAAAGAAATATGAAAAAAACTGATTCAACTCTGTGAAATAAATTGTCAAACTAAAGATAATAAGTTATATGTCACGATACAGAAGTTTGATAACATCGAGACGAAACCTGGAAGGTCTATGTCAGAATTTGATGAAAGATTCAATAACATTGTGATTGAACTAACTGCTCTTGGAAAAGTATACAACAATCGGGAGATTGTATTGAAAGTTATGAGAAGACTTCCAAGAGAATGGGATGTCAAAACCATGGCAATGCGAGAATCTAAAAACTAAGCAAACTAGAACTACATGATCTGTTCACAGATCTCATGGATTTTGAGTTTGGATTAAATAAAGGGATGGTGAACAGTCTACCACCCAACTGAAAAAAGCATTGGCTGCAACAACAATTGAGCCATCATTCTCCAATGACAAATCAGCTTAGCAGTTGAGTAATGAATTCATGTCATTGTTTGTGAATAAGTTTGACAAATTTTTGATGAAAAAACAAAGGAACTTTCAAAGCTCTTACATCACAAGAGACAATTTGATGATGAACACAATTCACGTTTCAACTGTGAAAAGGTTGGTCATTTCATAGCTGACTTCCCAGAGCCCAAGAAAGATGATCTTAGACCAACTGAAAAGGATAAGAGGCCCTTTGACAAAAAGAGAAGATTCAAAGATGACAAGAGATCATTCAAGAAGAAACCTACCCATAAATCTTTGGTGGCCAGTAAGGCCAAGTGGGTAGATTCTCATTTTTATTCATCTAAGTCAGAGATTTCTCTCAGCGGGAGTGACGAAGAAGAAGTTCAGTGCCTCATGGTTGATGTTGAGCAAGAATCTCCCAATGATGAGGTATTCGATTTTAGCTCAATTGATTTTATACGAGATGATTTAATCAAAACATTACATGATATTTAAATGAGTACAAAAGACTTTCTCAATCATTCGAGGTAGTCAAGGCTAAGTAATCAGTTTTGGTTGACAAGAATATTGAACCTTATCGAGAACAGTCGGGTGAAATATCAAGTCTCAAAGCATAAATTGCAAAACTAAAAATTGAAAATGAGTGAATGCGAGTTGAGTATCAGCAGTTGAGTTCTAAAAATAAGAAACTAACTGAACTGGTCAAGCTCAAGAACAAGTCTAGTGGAAATGCAAGAGTTACAGAAATTATCAGGAGTTAGGATTGGTCTCGATTTCAATAAAAATGAGGACTCCAAAATCAAGCACCAAACCGAAATTGGACATGTGCAAAGAGAAATACATTCACTTTTTTAAGTTTAATACAGTATATGAACATCAGGAGCATATCCATCAAGTTGAAAAACATGTTGAACATACAAACAAAGGTAAAAAAAAAATTTGGTATTAGTTACAAAATTGAGAATACTGATGCCAAGACTAACTGGTCGGATAAAATATTCAGTTTAGTAAGGCATATATCTGTGAATGGTAAGTCTTGCCGATACTATAACTGCAAGCATGTTCAGAAGAGATACAGCCTGGCCAATGAAGATAGAAAAGTAAAACAACATGTTATATTTAATTCACACATAGCATCACATACACATGTTTATGAACAAAACTTTCAGAACAAACAAAGAGATCGGTCAGTCAAAATAATCCAAGTGTGGGTTCTTAAAAGACTAATCCTGTTTGGACCCAAATAGGACAAGATTAGGTACCACTTGAATTTTACTTGTGATTGTAGATTAAAATAGAAAAAATCATTGAAGGAATTACTTTGGTACTTTTATAGTGGATGTTCAAGGCACATGACTGATAAATCTCAACTGCTAAACTAACTGATCCAATATGAAGGTCAAAAATCACGTTTGGTGACAAAGAAAAGGGTAAAACTGTTGGTAAGAGTAATATTATTCATGAAAACATTACCATTAATGATGTGTTACTTGTTAAAAATTTGTGCTACAATATGATTATTATCAGTCAACTCTGTGATAATGGTTACTTAGTTGAATTTCATAAGAATATATGTTTGATCAAGGATGCGAATAATCAAACCATGCTTTCAAGAATTAGAAATGGCAATAACTCTAAGATTGATAGAGTAGTTATCTAGCATCACCGACATGATTTGTAGCAATTAATCAGGATGAGCATAAGTTATGGCATAGAAGGCTGAATCACCTTAATTTTTTATCTATCAACAACTTGCGTAAAATGAGTTTGGTTGATGGCTTACCCGAATTAAAATTTGTCAAGAATCATGTTTATTATGCATGTCAGTTAGGTAGACATGTGAGATTTAGTTTTAAAAGCAAAGGTAACAAACTAACAACTAGATGCTTAGAACTCTTGTATATGGATTTATTTGGTCCAATTCCTATAATAAGTTTAGGGAGAATGAAATATAATCTTATAATTATTGATGATTTTTTCGATTTACTTGGATTATATTTTTAAGTGGTAACTATTGCATCATTACCCAACTGATTAAATTTCTTAAGTGCATTCAAAATGAGAAACCAAGTTCAAAAGTGATCGATGAACTGAATTTACTAACAAAACTCCTGACTACTATCTGTCAGAATAGGGAATTCATAATGAATACTCGGTTGCCCGATTTTTTGAACAAAATAGAGTAGCTGAAAGAAGGAACAGAACCTTGAAAGAAGCTGCAAGAATTATGCTTGCTGATTCATAAATCTCATAAAAATTTTGACAAAAGCCATCAATACTGCATGCTACAATCAAAATAGAAAAATGATCAACAAGAAAGCTAGTAAACTCCATATGAGATATGGAATTGGAGTAAGCGTAATATTTCATATTTTCAAATTTTTGGATGCATATGTTATATTCATAATAATTGTAAAAATTATTGATTGTGTTTGATGCTAAATCAGATGATGGTACTTTTCAAAGATATTCGACAATGAGTAAGGCCTTTCAAGTAAATGCTGAAGAAACTGTGCATATTGCATAATCAAATGAAAGATATCAATCTAGATAATGAAATTTAAGACGAGATAAATATAAACAAGATAACTATTCAATCACTTGAACCAGAGATACTAGATCAATCAGTTAGATTATATGAGATTTTTTATGACCAGATTGATCTTAACCAAACTGATTTGATCTAAACTGATGATGTTCTGGATGTTGACAACCAGGCTGATGAGAACCCAACTGGTAAATCAAATTGATCCTAATCTAAACAATATTAATAATAACCATTTGGATTTATGCTACAAATGGAGTAAGAATCATCATCCATCACTGATAATTGGCAACTCCTCAGCACCGCTAAGGACAAGAAAACAGATAATAAATGAGTTCTTACATGCTGTTTTTATCTCAAACTAGAGCCTAAGAAAATTGATGAAGCACTGATGGACAACAATTGGATAGAAGCAATATAAGAAAAACTAAATCAGTTTGACAGAAACAAAGTATGGAAATTGGTTCCAAGATCAACACATCAATCAGCCATTGAAACTAAATGGATCTATAGAAACAAACTGAATGAAGATGAATTTGTAATCAGAAACAAAGCTAGATTGGTTGCACAAGGCTTTAGACAGGAAAAAAAGCATATATTTTCATGTGACCATTGCACCAATAGCCAAACTTGGAGCAATCGGAATTTTTCTTGCATATGATTCCTACAAAAACTTCAGATTTTACCAGATGGATGTAAAAGGTACATTTCTAGATTGACAACTGCAAGAATAAGTGTATGTGAAACAACCACCAGGTTTTGTTGATCATATTTCCTCTGATTATATATTTAGATTGAATAACGCTTTATACGGATGTAAACAAGCACCGCGAGCCTGGTATGACACTTTATCACAATTTTTGCTTGATAATGGTTTTACAACAGGTTCATTTGATAAAACCTTATTCATTTTTTTCAAAAATGATTATACTGTGTTAATTCAAATTTATATTGATGATATTATTTTTGATTGTACTAATTCAAGACTCTGCGATAAGTTTGCTAAACTGACGCAGGAGAAATTCAAGATGAGTATGATGGAAGAATTGACATTCTTTCTTGGTACGCAAGTCAAATAGTTAGAAAATGTAATTTTCATTAGTCAAACTAAATACACTAAAGAATTGTTCAAACGATTTCACATGGAAACATGTTTTACTGTAGCAACCTCATGAGTTCATCAGTTAAGCTTAATAATGATGAAGGGAGATTATCAGTTGAGGT
This sequence comes from Primulina huaijiensis, assembly GCF_012295235.1. Classification (NCBI taxonomy): domain Eukaryota; kingdom Viridiplantae; phylum Streptophyta; class Magnoliopsida; order Lamiales; family Gesneriaceae; genus Primulina; species Primulina huaijiensis. The sequence goes on from NW_027355153.1 coordinate 5,224, forward strand.
AACAATGTATCGAGGTTTGATAGCTTCACTATTGTATCTAAATGTCAGTCGACCTAGTATCATGTTTGTTGTATGTATGTGTGCTAGATTTCAGTCTGATCCTAAACAGACTCATTTCTTAGTTGCCAAATTGATTCTCAAATATCTAAAGGGAACTCAAAATGTTGGATTATGAAAATCATTTAGACTACTCAGAATTACAAAGCTTAATTATTGGATAAACTCTTCTGTATTAACAGTCTGTGAATTGTCAGAAATCCGCGAACATTTTCTACAATATATGAATTGTCATAAAAGATAATGACGTGAAAAAGACGGGATTAACGACTATCATATTTGGAAAGGATATAATATTTGATGTTATTGGTCATTGAATCCAAATCTATAAATATAGAAACTTGTAAATCAGTTAGGATCTATGGAATCATCGAATAAGTTCAATTATTCAAGTTTTCAATATCCCAACTGCTTTGAAGATCAATTTGTGCTTAATATTTTCATTTCAAAATACTCGTAAACTTTCAGTTAGTGAACTAGTTTTCAGTGTTGTTTAAATAAGTAAGCTAAACTAAGAATTTCAGTTAGGCATTAATAAAATGCTACTGAATATCTCCAAAACCTTCGAGCGAACATCCTTCCCGCAAGAAGAATGGGTGATGTAGGAGTTATTCAAATCTCTGAACATCCAGAAACACATTTATGTTATTTACATTTCAGTCGACTTACTCTTGCTAACTCAAATGTTTTTCTTATTTAGCCTTTTTTTTAATGTTCAATCTGTCAGATTAATCAACTGACATTGACTTGATGAGAATTACTAAATTCAAAGTTGCTAACCCAATATGATTGTTTATTCAACCTTCTTTTCTAACCAGTCATCCGATCCTAACATACATTACATGACATCTATATTAGGGGTGTTCATTATTCGGATATAACCGAAAAAACCGATCGAATTTTGTAATTCGGTTTTTTTTGAATCGGTTTTTTGGTTTTTCGGTTCGGTTTTGGATTT
>NW_027355154.1:0-6248 GCF_012295235.1 Primulina huaijiensis
CCCAAATATGATGAAGAAATGAATTAGCGTCCGGGTCCCCACAGTTGAATTTTTCAATAATACTACGTTTGGCCATTGTAGCTTCATCCCAAATGATTAATTTTGCAAACCTTATTAAAGGAGAAAATGTACTTTGTTTATTGATATTACAAGGCTTCGAGTCATTTTCATCTAGTGGGATTTTAAATCTCGAATGTGAAGTGCGCCCACCTTGAAGTAATGATGCTGCAACCCCTAAAGTGGCTGTAGCAAGGGCTATGTGCCCAGATGAGCGGATCGTAGCAAGGAGTGCTTTGTATAAAAAAGTTTTTCCAGTACCGCCCGGGCCATCCACGAAGAATACATTTGGCAAATTGTTGTTAACATGATACAAGATTCGATTGTAAGCAATTTTTTGTTCTTCATTTAATTTCTCAACAGCTAAAAGATCTTCCTCATGTGTAATTATGTCTCGTTCAATTTTTAATTCTTTGTCCAAGCTGTCACTGAACCCTAGAGTTACATTGGTGTCCGCAGAGAAGAAGTCCTCTAACCTCTTGCCCATCGATTGGAGATAGTAAGAAAGAATGTTTAAAACTTTATGTCTAATTATAAAGGAGTAAAAGTGTGGTTCTGCTCAAAATCTTGTGATAAGAAGCCTTCGAACTTTGACCACAAATGCATTGGATTTATAGGATTACAATAAACAAGGATGGTTGCAAATAGTTGACGTAATGCAGAAGGCATTAAGTAAGCAGTAGCTTCTTCCATACACATGTCAGAAGTGCTATCGTTCTCCATTAAACCCAACATCTGTGCAGCTTCTCTAAATGTAGTAAAAGTTCTTCCATTGATTGTTCTTAAGTCTCTAAAGGAAGTTGGTTTTCTAGCATGAAGTAACAACGATTTTAGGAAAAACTTTTCACCGTTCGAAGGACGAAAACTAAAAATGCGACCTATGACCTCATTTCTTTTTTGTGGTTCCCATTCTTTTGAGTCACTATGCCAAGTAAAGTATTCAAGGAACTCAACATACAAGCAATTAAGTTCTTTAGCATAGTCATTGTATTTGTTCATATAGAAAAATTGCGTTAACATAGTTTTTTTATATGTGGGGTTATTAGCAATATTTCATAATGATTGTTTTGCAGAGAAAGTAACAAATTGTTCGTTCTCTAAATGAACTGGCAAACATATTACAGATGGATGCACATGGTTAAGCTCAAATTTAAAAATCCGCCAAACAGATTTATGAGGTGAAATCCATCTCGCAGACTGAAAATTTTTTATTTCATCTATTGTGCGATGTTTTCCATCAGCTATTAATGTATATAATATCTTGTCATGTCCTTTGTAAATATATTTTTAGATATATTTTATAGCTTGAACTGTAGAGCATATTTCAACATTAATGTGACAATTAAATTTTGCCAAAAGATATTGATTATAGGGTACAACCCACCGGTTATCAAGCTGTGCACCTCTAATCTTAACAACATGATTGTCATTTAAACGACGATATATTGGATATGAGTTTGCCCCATATTTGGCAGTTTATGAGAAATCCTTAGGGTAATTAAATTTGCAAGAATTGTTTTCCATACAAGGACATGTTGGATTGAGCAAACCACAAGGACCATTCATCATATGTTTAACTACAAGTGAAAATAAATATGGATGGCTTTGTGGATCAGGTAATTCTGCGCACACGATCCTATTAATTGCTTCGGGGCTAAACACTTCTGATGACTGGGCCAAAATAAGCAAAAAATGACCGTGAGGTAAGCCCTTTTTTTGGAACTCTATTACGTAAGTGTAAGCAACAACGTGGCCGAAGATAGACTTGTTAAAAAGTTTATCTTTCAAAACTTGGAGTTTTGAACGAAATATCCTAGAAACCAAATCAGGTCTATTTTGTATTTCATCAGAAGGCAAACACAAAGCCTTTATTTTTGGCCAGTTTGGGTTTGAAGTCATTGTTAAAAAAATATTAGGTTTTCCATATCGTTGCACTAAAGTTATAGTATGCATGTACCTCTGACGCATATCTCTAGGTCCTCCAATAAAGGAAGCTGGAAATATTTTACGTTTTCCAACGTCAATACCCATTTCATACCCTTGTGCGATACCATATAATAAACCACGGTATATGTCGTTTCGCAAACGACCTTGCATGTCCGTAGTTCGGAGGAAATCTAATCTACCACGTATTGTTGTAGAAGCCTACTGGTGTGTAATAAGAAAGACCTATCATTCTCTCGTATTTGTAACTTATAACAGTAATACTCAAGGCAGGACACCGTTAACCTTTGGTTCCTAACCTTTGCAGAACCTATATGAGAAGTAAAATACATTTATAAGTATAAATAAATATGAAGATTGCATCACTAAATTTGATATGTAAGATCGACGTAATTGTAACTTGAAGTTACATTGTGTTTCAGCCTGTATAGGGTAATTTGTATTTATGGGATTCCGAATGTCATAGAGGGCCTCTCCGCCACATATGGGTCTATGGGTCATTTTTTTTTGTCTACGATCTAATCTTTCAATCTTTCGATGCCAACCAGATTCTCCGTTCGGGAAAATAAGAGGATACTACATAGGATCATAACAAGCAAAATATTGTTTAATTATTTGAGGGTGATTATCTTGAGGATATACCTGAATGTGCTGACTTGTTAATTGCTCGTCCTCATTAGATTCAAGCCATATTCCAGTAATTTGATAGGCAATAGGTTTATTAAGTACGTGTTGATCAACGATAGGATCAGCATACAAAAAAATTTTATATTTGTCGAGGTTGGGGATACTGTTAAGATTCCGAAAGAAGATTGCATATGGATTTATTGTTAAAATGAGAATTAATCTTTCGACAAAAACTTCCTTAAATTTCGAACTAACACATGCTCGGTTTGAGGTCTCATGTTCAGTGTCGAAGAAGTAAAGTTGTAGATTTTTCGGGCGTTAATTATTCGGTGGTATTAGTTGATCCAGAAAATGGTAAACTTGACCTTGGACGCGAAAGGTGTAAATACCATCGTTTCTGGTAGCTAAAGATTGGTCATAGTGTACACCCATTGATGTCAATGCAAACATGTTATTATAACTACGCACACAAGTTTTGAATTCTTTAGAGTCATTAACAGTACCAAGATACAGTTGTAATAACTCAGAAGGCATTTCCGTTGATGAAAGATTTATTTCCCCTACCGAACAACAGAACATTGGTGGTTCCGTGTAAATACGCTTTGCATCACAAAATGCACAGTTTGGCACAACGGGCAGTAAATCTGGAGTATTTACTATATGTGTCAGTAAGTCGAAATAAGCATTTTCAGTATCAGCTGTGTTCAACATTGTTGTATGTCCATGCGTGGCTCGTCTAATATTTTTTGCTAACCTACGATCTTGTAAATAAACATACTTCTTATTACGAAGCTTTTTAGTCGTACCGGCTTCTGAGATATGTTCGTTTCTTTTTTGCGGCATTATAAATGAATATATTGATTAAACAGCAAGAAACAGTGAAACCTAAGGGTCCATAAGTTTACGTGTGCCGAAACAATAGGATAAAGCAAATTGATGTGCAAAAATAAGTAGAATTGTTGATTGTTTATTACTGTCAAATAGGAAACTGTAAAAGGAAACATGTTGATCTAGATATGGCTAATTTAGTCTTGTGCGCAACTATGAACTACAACACATAGTAAAACATAACAAAACTTAATAGTCTAGTGCATATTAAGTTTAGGTAGAAGACAAACCAATTGAGCACGGAGTTACAAAATATCAAGTGATAAAAAGCTGTAATCAGTAGGTGGACCTGTATGGTAAGCGAGACGAAGGACTCAACATTTTTTTATCGATATATGCTGCGAAGCTGTAGCACGTTCAGCCCGATTTAGTGGTACCCAGTTTGCACTATGGCGAAAATGGCATAAATAGGCAGAAAAAAGAAAAATCAATATCTAGTGCACTGAATCTGGTTAAAATTTGAGCCAATGCATGTAAAAAAAATTAGTTTGTAGGGGTCTTTGATTTAAAACAGTCTTTTTTTCAAACAAGTTCAATTTATGATCGACTATATTTGTAATACATGTGCAAATAAATAGGTACATGTGTCGTACTAATAAATTAAAGTGTATTCACAAACCGTATGGCTTTTGGGCACTCAAAATATATCTCATTTTTATCCCAAAAAAAGAGAAACTTTGTTTAGTTTTGTGGGCGTTGGTGGAGTCTTTTGTGAGGGTATTGCAGCTTGTTTTCGTCTTCCGGTGCACCCATTAACTGTTTTCCCTTTTTTATTTGGTACATAACATATAATTTTTTGCCGATGACCTTTTTTTATTCTCAATGATATATTGGCTTATTTACTTGTTCTAATCAGTGGAATTTCTTCGTAAGATATCCGCCGTACCATGGGCAGAGATATCCCGCACATGGTAAATAAAATAGTATTTTGATAGGTTTTTTGTTTTATTTAATTTATGGGTTTAAACATGTTTTTATATGTAGAGCGTAGCATTAGTAGACAACGAGGTATGACTCCTTTTTTTTCTTTCAAAGAGATTTGTGAGCTAAAATTTGCAGTAGTCAATATTTGCCTAGGTCTTTTTAAATTTGGTGCAGCAAACTATTTTTTTCACATGGAAAAGTTTGTAATTTAGATGCCTAAGTAAAATGAAAAATGACTAAATATTAAACTATGTGCTTTGATATTAGTTGAAGTTAAGTCCATCGCAAAATGCTGCATGAACTCTTTTTTTTGTTCGTTTCCTACTCCAGATAGTTGTTTAGTATGCATCTCAAAGTTTAAGAAATTCCACAGAAGAACAAGGCAAGGACAGGCGGGAGAAAATATAAAAGAGCAAGATAGTTGAGGTGGAAGCATAACATGCAGGTGGGAAAAATTTTTAAAAAAAGGGGGGGGGACATAGGAGAGAGTGTAGGATCTTACCAATGGCGAGAGGGAACGACCAACCCTTTTTCCCTGGAAATTAGGCTCTGCAGTGGGGGAAAGAAAAAATCGAGGTAAGGTAAAAGGGGAAGGAACAACGTCAAAGAGAGCAAAGCAAACGAACGAGAATCTGAGCAAGGAAGCGAGCGAACCAAAGGTGGAGTAACTATAAAAAAAGGAAAACAAAATAAGAAAAGAAGGAGAATAAACCCAATATTTCAAGATGAGCTCGCAAGGAGAAGGGAAAAAAAACCAAAAACAGTAAAATCGTACCGGTCTGGAGAAGGGGGAAAGCAACGCAGCAGATGTGACGCCGAAAAGCTGGAAGAAGGAAGACGCTGAGAACACACCGAGCAAGCCCTTTTTTTGGCTGGGAGCTGTTCGTTCCAGACGGGAGAAAACGAAAAGCAAGAAAAGGAAAACAAAAGATGGCGGGGGAACCGAGGAGACAAAGAAAAAGAGGTGCAACCGGAAGCCATGTGTGCGTTGGAGAGAATAGCAAATCCCACGTGGTATTGGCCTTGGGCTTTGTTGTTGTTGTGGGGACACGTGTTTGAACTGTTACCTGGTACCGGAAGGAAACTGGCCAACTTGAGGGACTGTTTGCTTTAATTATACTAGGTATGGGCACCTCAATTCTTGAGGTGTCCTACCCAGGAGTGTCGCTTAACGTATGAATATTTGTATGTTTTTCTAGAGTATGTATATAAACAATGTAGAAGTATGTAGTTATGAAAAGCAGAGAGATATTAATATTATATAATTGCAAAAAATTAAGCTTTCTAAAAAGGGAGAAAATTGATTGAAAAACTATGATAAAAGGAAATCATTTTACCTAGGTAAGCATTTTATGTTCATGTACGTGTAACGGTAACTATGCTAAAAAGTTTAAGATATATTTAGTGAGAATTTTATATATAACAACAATTATTGAGAGTTTTTGAAACGATTGGTATTTTTTTAATATGACACATAAACATATGGGATAATGAAATGTAGGGAGCGCACCATATTTTGCATAATAACATAACTACATCATAATTCACATAAAATTTACATTATGTTATTCAAAAGTTAACACTTAAAAAGGGCAAAACGCAGTGTTCTGCACCCATTATTACAATCTTATGACGATCCTTATCCTTAAATGTTGATTTGAACCTGAGGGGGTAAACCAAAAACTATGAAAAAACAAGTTGACGTCTAGAGCATTAAGCGTAGGCAAATTGTAGAAATCCATGCAATTGTAAAAGTAGCATCAACGATATCCAAGTATATTACTTCAAATCATTGCTAAGCAAACATC
>NW_027355155.1:0-306 GCF_012295235.1 Primulina huaijiensis
ACGCCTAAAGTCTTTCAAATAGTTTATGGTCCTAATCAGAGATGGATCCATTGGTCGTCCCTCAAAAAGAGTGAGAGATGGATAGACCACACCTTTGACGGCAGGTTAAAACATAGAAAGAATTACCTGAGACTCTACCAAGCTTGCGCCCAGAGGGGTTCAAGTATAGGTACCTTGAAGTCGACTCCCTTCAACGTTACCATATCATAAATCTTCCACATTTAAACCAACTGAGGGTCAGTCTGTCTGATATTCCAATGCGAGCATCAAAGAAATCCTCAATCCGGATATCAGGTGACAAAGCAA
>NW_027355156.1:0-6249 GCF_012295235.1 Primulina huaijiensis
TCGCTCCAACCAACTTTTCTCTGCCTTCTCCTGCAGGATAAAACTTTTGAGCAATCAAGCAATCCATTATCCCCATAAAATGATGCCAGTGTAAAGCTGATCACACAGTTCTAGAGGATGACCCATGATACCATAGTAGTTATCTAGCAATTTCAGAAAATTCCAGGTGTTGGAATGGGTTGATAAGGGGACAAATCCTGTACGTTTTTTAGACAGCACATATGAAACTAAATGTTAGTATGGGCAGATATGGGCAGGAATAATCACATATACTCCAGGATAAGAAAAGCCACTGGCTTTGTTCAGAATCAGAAAATTTAAAAATGTCCACTATTCGAGCAACTCCAATGTTCAGTGACCCCCTCGTTAAAATCAAAGAAATTCCACATTACCTGGGAATCCTTCCGCGCAATTTTGTCTATTTTCTGTGCAAGAGATGATCGCTTCATAATTTCTGGCATGTATGACACTTCAATAGGAAAACGCTGAAAACTTTCCTGTAAAACACGCATTCCAAATAAAGTTCCATGTAAATTAAACTCACAGAAACTGCATTTTAGAACAATATTTGGCATAGCCCCATCATAAACATTAACACAAAGACCAACACAAGTCAGGGAACTAAATAAACAGAGACATGCAATAATTGAAAACGTACGTCATTACAAATCACCGTGCAAAGTGCAAACTACCTAACATAGTCTATCCACACAAAAATAGTACAAAACCTATTACAAATTTCAAGATGCTGCTCTCGTAGATAAGCTCAACAGAAGGAAGACGGTGCATGCATTGACAAATGCCAACAAACAACAGCAAATGAGATAAAGTATCACAGACACTAAGCCTGGTACCATGTTATGCAGCAAAAGCTCGGATAGCATGACCACATAGCAGTGGGAGGAAGATATCTTATCAAAGGTTGGGGTCAGGCATCAACCCAGAGAAGATAAATGGACAACTTCTATGTATGTGTAGAAGTCCAATCACATGTTCATGTACAAACCCCCAGAGATAATTGGAAAACCAGGTTGTCATGATACATGCACTGCCCATCCAAATTTTTAACTGCATTCTTTCATATTTAATTTAAGTCGTAAGTAATACTAAGCTTACCTTACAGTTATTCTTATGTTTGAAAACTATAAATAACCGATTACCTTTGAAAATGACTTGCACAGAGCTGCGAATTTCGATGCATCACTTGGTGATATTAGAACAATGATGCAACCATCAGTAAAAGCTCTAGCTGTTCTTCCACATCTATGGACGTATACCTATTAGAGAAATATGATTCTGCTCAATAATTGCATCGGTTTAAACTTTAAAGCAAATCAGAAATAATATTTGGTGCAAATTTACTTCAGCTGAAAGTGGAAGCTGATAATGAATAACAGTTCGAACACCAGGAATATCAAGTCCTCGTGCCGCAGCATCAGTAGCAACAAGTATGCTATGTTCATTTGCACGGAAACGATCAACTGCCTGAATCGGTCACAAGTCATGAGAAACCAAAATGTAAGTGACAGAAGGGAAAATGGCAAATTCAATAAAAAAATTTAGAAAATAAAAATATGGTTCTAACAACATAGCTGAGACAACCATAGAGGCAGAAAATAACATTAAGTTTTTGTTTCATCTGTTCTTCTTTTTGGACGCGCTTAATGTCTTACTCTATATAATTAAGTTTCTTTTTATAATTATTGCAAATGTTTTTATATAGAATTTTGTCAACCAGGCATTTTAAACTGGTCTAAGGCAATCTTATTAATTGCTCTGAGTAGTGAAGACATGGATTAAATGCATTATTTGTATTCTCACTTCAACAAAACACATGGGCCTTTAACTCCTAGCAAAGCCAACATAATCTGCTATTTTTCTTCATTTTATAAGTTGTTTTTGCTTTCAATGGCACTATTACATGGAAGTGGCCCACTTAGCCAATAAATAAATATAAGGCCATCTATCAGTGTTTCAAAATGTCTTAATCTATCTAGTTTCAGGGAACTGAGTGATAGGGGGTGCATTATACAGTTAGCCGACCAACCAAACAATGCGGTTCAGTTCAGATTAAAGAAGCAAATTGTTCCATAACAGCCAATGTTAATATAAGACACTTCCATTTCTTAAATTGACTGCTGACTTTGGAACAACTTTATATTACTCATGGAACCCAGTGATTGACCTAAGATGGAAACGTTTTTACAACCACTAAACTAGCAAAAAGGAAATGGACAATGTTGACAATAAGGACATAATATTATAGAATAATACAAAACAAGTAAGATTAAGAAAAAAATTCATCTCACAAATTCACAACTACCAGAAGACGAACGAAGCCAGACAGTGGTCAAGTAGTTGAACAAATAACCAACCTTTAATCGTGCTCGCTGCTGCATCTCTGAATGAAGGGTCCAAACATTGACGTCGAGGATACGCAAGAGTGAAGAAATGCGACGTAATGCCGATATTGAAGTGCAGAAGACAATTGCGCGACCTTGTCCATGAATACTCAAAATGTAATATAAGTAGGCATCCTTTTCTTCTTCCCTGCATCTGTAACTCACAGATAAGCCATTTCCAGCAAGATGGCAAAAATAACCAAATACGAGGAATGGACCAAGCAACTTAAGAACGCATGTAAAAGAAGAAGCCTGGTAAAAACAAGAACCATGCGTCGTAATAACAAATGGGATATTGACCCTGACATGGAAATTGCAATCTAAATACATGATTCCAATTAAGGAAAACAATATGCCAGATATTCAAAAAACAGGTACGACTAAGTTAGAAATATAATAAAATCCAACTGAGGAAGAAACATACTCGACTACGGATTCCATGAGCTTATTTGCCAAAATGGAGGTATTTGTAAGATCTACTATTGCAGTGTTTGCCCTCATTCCTGCTCTCTCTGAAAGGGTTTCCATTGAATTAAGGTCTTCTTTTTTTGAATTCAAAGATCCACGTTTTAATTTCTTCCGAAAATCAGCAGATAGAGCAAGAGTTGCAGAAAACACAAAGGTTTGCCTTTTCTTTCTTTGGAAGCTCGAAAATGTCATGCAGCTCTGGGTATTCTGAGACTGATTCTCAGTTGATTCCCTGTTCGTGGGAAGCATATCAACAATGGATTGTAACTCACGAAAATGGCCACTTTCTATCATGCGGTCAGCCTCATCTAAAACAAAAAATGACAAGGAGTGCAGCTGCAACAATAAAAATGTAAGTCACTACTATTCTTGTTTAAGGAGGAATATGAAATATCATTCTGACGCAAGCACAAAAGTTTTTATCCCAGAAATATAAGAAGCTAACCTTGTTGACTTTATATGCCAACCTTTATGAATTCCATCAGATCACAATGGTTTTCATAGTTAGGTTAACTTCATTACCAAGCTTTTGTAACTCAAAGTTTCAATTAATATACAAACAGTTGCCATGAAAAGCAACAAATGCAGATATTAAAATAATATAAAAGTGGATATCACAAGCCAATTGTCTTATGCATCAATTGTGGGGTCACAAAAGACAATGCTTTTGTAACTCAAAGCTTCAATTAATATACAAACAGTTGTCACGAAAGGTAACAAATGCAGATATTAAAATAATATAAAAATGGATATCGCAAGCCAATTGTCTTATGCATCAATTGTAGGTCACAAAAGACAACAGTTGAAATGACTCAGAAAGAAGGAACTTTTTCTCATTTCCAGAGCAGAAAATGTTTCATTATATCACTGACTGATGGTAAGAATACTATCTTTCAACTGTAAGTCAGAGCATCCTCAGTGGATATACATAGCAGCAAATTCGCGTAATAGCATTATAGCACTTGATGAAAAAAAGTTGTACATGACAATAGGCGAAACAAATTGTGGACTGAAAATAAGCAATTAGATTCAAGACAATGATGGTTGATCATAAGTCACAACACAATCAAACAAACTCCTACACAGTGAACTAAAAAATCATCAATCTAACCTCCACAAGATGAATCTCTCCCCCAGACATAAGCTCCCATAGTCTCCCAGGAGTTCCAACAACAATTTCAGGCCTTGCTTTTAGAAGTCTTTCTTGCTTCTCTGTTGACATTCCACCAACAATAGGAACAACCCTAAATATAGTTCCCCTTGCTACTTCCTTGATATGATCAGTGACCTTGAGAATAGGACATCATGTAAATTGCTGGACAACAGATTTGTACACGATTTTTCCAGAATTCATAAAGAGAACCAAACAAGCAATCACAAGTACCTGAAGAGCAAGCTCTCTCGTGGGGGTAACAATCAGAGCACGCATAACACTGCGTGGAGCAATTCTCTCATTGGCTTCTCCTTTTTCCTCCAAGAGCCTTTCCACTTTTTCTTGTTCTTCAAGAAGCCGCTGTAAAATTGGCAAACCAAAGGCAAGTGTCTTTCCTGATCCTGTCTCTGCAGCCCCAATTACATCCTGTCGAGTGAACTGACCACTGTTAACGATACAACATTTGTTGACACCTTCCAATGAAATGCCAAAATTCGATGAAATTTCGCACCTTGCCTTGATGAGCAGCAACAGGAATACAAGCTTTCTGTATTGGTGTAGGCTCCTTGAATTTGAGCTTGTATATTGCTTTCATTATTAAGGGATGAAGTCTCAATTCATTCCACGAGGAATATTCATCTTCATCAACTGAATCCTCTTCAAAATTATCCTTTCCAGCACTAGCTGAGTTCAAATTTGCATGTTGTGGATTGAAATCCATAATATCACAAAACCAAAAGTTCATCATAATATTACAAGAATTATGGTTTCGGCATCTGATAATTTTTTTAATGAAGTAGCAACTAAAATCCTTGAGATAAAAAACGATGCAGTGCTTGTTAACCTTAAAGTTCTTTAAAATGTAGATGATTCAGAAGACACGAACCCAAGTTCAGAAAAAGTTTGAAATTGAAATACTTGGTAGATTTCATCAACCTAAGTCATCCTAGGATCAGATAGCACCGATAAATCATAAACTGTCGGACCATCAATGTTGTATGCAATGGTATGAAAAACACGCGACATCATAATTACAGTAAATAAAAAGTACAGGTACTTGAGTACAGAAGTAAACACCAACCAGCTGTTTTTTCCATAGCTTCATATTCTCTGTCATTTTTCTGATCCTCAATTTTCATTTTCTTCACATTCTTCTTCGTTTTTCCCAGTTTTCCTTGCCCTTTACCATCCTCCTGTTTGACTCCATCAGTTTTTCCATCAGGTTCACCAACAGTCTCGCCATCAAACATAGTATCATCATTTCTTTCACTATTTTTTCTCTTATTTCTTTTCCTTTTATCACTTACCCGTTTCTTCACATTTCCCAATTCGATCTTTGGAATTTCCAACCCATATTCTGATTCATCAATCTCTTCAAGAGCAAGAAATCCTGCACTCGTTATCAATAGTTATAAACATCAAGTTTTCATCATTACACCATGATTATGGTTATCACTCCCTCGTTGCACAAAGAGCCAAATTTTCAAAAGTCAGTTAATTTATTTTCACAAACTAATTCGAGGGCTTTCTAAGTTCCATCCTATAAAAACTGCACAAGATTTAATCTTTAATACAGTAGCGTGTTTGACAAAAATGAACAACCAAACACTAAAAAATCGAGAAGGATACCGGAGGAAAAAATCATATCAACCAGCAGCCTCAAATAAAACGAACTGATATACCAGCGATACAATTTACTAAACCAAGGCTACAGTTTTCATAACACTGAACTTGAGACTAATGTAAAAAAAAAATATAAAATCTAAGAAAAAGGGTGAAACCAATGAAATACCTCCCTCAAGCTCGTTGGAACCGATGAAGAGAGAGAAAAGATCGTCGTTGCCATCGTTACTCTCTGGAAGAGAGGAATTCCATGGAAGAGAGTTCAAACGTTCCGATTTGTGGTCCGAATCCATCAGGCGTTTTTTCTTCGAGCTCCGCTTGGCTTTCTTTTCGTCGGGAGATTCGGACACCATTGCAGAACGGCGAAACCAGGAACACAATGGAACAGAACAGAGATTTAAGGATGTGTGTGAGATTTCAATGATGTATGATTTTTGGGCTATAGTACTGTTGGATATGGAGGCAGGGCCCAATCTATTAGATAGTTTTAGCCCATCATTTAGGACCGAGTTCGGTACCTTTTAGGGCCCTAGCTCTTAGATGGTTTAAAAATAGATAGGCTTGTTTTACAGGTTTTGGAACCGAAATTAATCGAAATTATAT
>NW_027355157.1:0-6273 GCF_012295235.1 Primulina huaijiensis
AACGAGTGCCACTTTATTATATCCCCCAAGCTCAAGGTTTAATGGAAATACTGGACCGAGATTGGATGGACATGTATGTTTGGACAGTTCATGGCAGTAGTTTGTTTAATTAGGTTATATCGCAACGTGGAATATTGGGATGTCTTGAAAATGGCACTGTCTGATTTCTGGTGGAAGCATGTCCAGCCTGCAAAAGAGAAATGTGATACTTCGGTAATCACTAATCCTCTTTGTAGAATTAAAAGCATACAAGGCCAGCTTCGAAGCATGAATTATGCAGTTACATTGTGCATGAAAGCAAGATATTCGTTGACAACTCAAATCTGCTGATGCGGGAAATTCATGGCAACTTACACTACTGATTCTGTAAAGCAATGAGACAGAAATCTGATCTGGTGGAAAGTTGTAACTTCCTTTAACACGAAAGGTAAGAGGAAACTTAATCCAGAATCCAGGACGCATATTGAGATATGAGACCTTCATTACGGTGGTTATGTAGTGGTTAGGATTGCTTAGAATTTGTCTGCAGTGGAATGATCTATTGTGAAGAATCTAAAGGAAAAACAGAATTTTTGAGGTAAGCTTGTCTCTCTCCTTAGATTCTTTTAGAATATATTGGTTCACATTTTGTATCTTAACAAGATTAATTAAGAATTGATCTATTGGTATTTTACTTTCAGATGGATAGCGGCAGATTACTCTGTCTCACAAGTGAGAAAAACCATGTGTTTATGGAGCGGGATGTGGCGAGTGAAATATATTCCTTTACAAAGACATTGCATCCAACAAATCTCCTCGGATATCTATACTGGGTAAAAGTCAAGTCTTTCATGCCACTATAGTTTCTTATATACATGAAAGTAGCAGGATCGTGCTATTTTAAGTATTCATGGGTAAGGGTGTTCAGAAACTGAACCGAACCTTATCAAACTATGTGGCTTGAATCGGTTTTCAGACAATCATGATTGAATCCGTTTTAAAATCAACCAAACTATAAAAATTGGTTTTTTTCAAGTTTTACAAAAAAATAAACCAAGTCAAACCGATTGCGATAATATAAAAAATCATGTATATATTTTGTTAATTTATTGTGATTTTTCTTAGGTAGATTTTTGTTTTTAGTTGTATTATATTATCGATGATTTTTGTAACATTCCAATTATATTGAAAATGTATGTATTGTGTGTTGCATGCATGAGTATTTTAATATATAAGTTTTACGTTGTTTTAGTTCACGATCAAATAAAATATTTACTCAACTTTTATTATACTATTTTTTTTCAAATTACATCTCACGCGTTAATTCACTATGAAACTTAAAACTTAAAATTAGTCCTCCAAAAAGACCAAACCGAAATTCATGGTTTGAGTTGGATTGTTTATAAAAATTCCGTGGTTGGATTTGGTTTAAAATTTCGTAAACTTGTAAAACATGGTTTTGTTCGAATTTTTATCTAAAATCAAACCAAAACGTAGTTGAACATCGTTATTCACGAGAAAAAAGAGGAAAAGTAAATATTTGATTACCTCCTACGACTTTGGAAGATATACCATTGTAGAGCAGGAATGCAATCGAGTCGTATGGGTTCTAAGTAAGATGCGCTCGAGCTTGAATGGTATTTAGATGCGTTAAATTAAGAAAAAAATGGAAGTAATTTTAGGTCCAAATTCTTGAATTATAGTTTGTGTTCGTTTTGATTTTGCTTGTCTCTCTGTTGTCCCATTTTGAATTTGGAACGAACTTCTCGTGGATCTTACCGACAAAATTTATATAATTGTAGATTCAAATTCTAATATTAATTCTTTCATGGGTCGTAATTATCAATAATTTTCCAAATAATGAAAATCAGTTAATACTTATAATAATATTATTTGTTATATTACTAGATCCCGAAGCAAAATAAAGGGTACACGTAATCATCATTTCTGAAAAAGCTACGAGTTATTATCAGGGAAAATCGGAACATAAGATGATAAGAAAACAAAAAGGAAATTTCGTAAGAAAAAAGGATCATGAATCATGATCTTCAATTGGGAACCTTTTTGGGTTCTCTCAAGTGCTGCCAATAAAGCAAGCAGCAACTAGAGATTGCGAAGTGATAATAATTATTAAGTTCACAATATTTTGAACGATAAAACTTATGTTTAAATATATTTTTTCAGGGAAAAAAAAACCCATCGATTTGCTCGTTTTAATTAGATGGATTTTAAACGAGCAATAATCGGGAAAAAAGAAGTAAAAAGTAGTGGAAAATCCAAGGGGAGTCACTAGCAGAATTGAAGATATCTATCATCCAAGTTCCACAAGCCATCATCCCATATTGTGATATCTTGATTCGAGGCCTCCGGCATGGAACCATAGCCAGATATCATTGAATGAAGTAATCCTTGCTCTTCCACTACTCCTCCACTAGGATATGCTATTTCTTGCATGGATTGAGTGAAAATAGGCGAATCGTCGTCGATTTCCTTGAACATGAACGACATAATCGTATTCATGTCTATCTGGTCTTGTTGGTATCGTTGCTGTTGAAACTGTTGCCTCCGGAGCATGTGCGCGCTCGGTTTTTCTGTTGGGGTTTTGGAGGAGGCCGGTTTTCCCTTTTTCTTGAAATGTGTCCTCCAATAGTTCTTTATTTCATTGTCCGTTCTTCCTGGCAAGCTTCTAGCAATTGTTGACCACCTATACACCTTCACACAAATTAATCAACTCCCAAAAAAAAGAAAAGGAAAGGAAATATACATATATATATCCAAATGAGTACCTGTTACCCCATCTTGCATGGAGCTCAAGAATTACAGTCTCCTCGTGTGGGGTTATTTGTCCCCTCTTGAGGTCTGGCCTCAAATAATTCACCCATCTTAACCTACAACTTTTCCCATTTCTCTTCAATCCTGTCCAAACAAATTAGCTAGAATCATATTAGTGATTGAACAACATGAAAATAATCGTCATATAAATCGAATATAAAACTTCGTAACGTTATATTATTTGTCGTGAAAACAATTCCATCAATCTACACATAAAAATCGATATACGAATGAGAACCGGTGTATAAATATTACCTACAAGCGTCGCGACATTGTTCCATCTACCTTCACCATGCAGTTTCACATACTCCATGAGTAATCTATCTTCTTCTGTAGTCCAAGGCCCTTTCTTCCACCCAGATTCTCCAACAACTTCCCATCCCATGTTTTGTGCCATAAAATATCACTCCCAAGTTAATATTATATATGATTACAAATTATAGAATTCAAAAGCTAAAAAAAAGAATTCTTTTCAAAATTCCCAGACATGATGAGATGCTTGTGTTTGCTGCATATTTATATTGCAAATTCTTGCATCTTGTACTTAGTTGATGTCATTATCATGTAACCAATATCTTCTAGTAGTAATATATTATAAACTAAAGAATTGTAGTTGTATGGTATCAATTTTAACACCGAAATCTCAGTGATTTATACAACAATTATAAAGTATTGAGTCCACAGTTTAAATAAAATTGGAACCCAAGCTTGATGTGCATATTGTACATATTTTTAGGGAGTACTAAATATCTCACGGTTAATGATTTGAAATTTAGAATGAGATCAATTGTGTTAGATTAAAATTTGAAATTTAGGATTATATATAATGTATTTTAAAGGGTAAAACATATATCTTAAATTTTTTTTTTTTGGAAAAATTACAATAATGTTGGTTTTGTATATTACTTTGCGATTTTGGTTTTATATGTTATCAATTTTAGTCTTAGTCCTATATCTTTTAATTTTTTGTCATTTTTTCATCGTGAAACGTTTACGTGACATTAAATACGTCAATGTCACGTCAGCTTCACACTAGGAAAAAGAACTAAAATTGTCACACACAAAACAAATATAGTGGTTTAAAACTAAAATTTGATAATCTATATGTCAAAATCACGATAAGCAAATATACAAGACAAAAAATGCAAATTTTTTCTTATTTTTTAACATTTGAAAATAGATTATTACAATTATAAAACCTTACTCCTTCACCTGATTGAATAATCTCTTATTTAGTTTGCATGAGGAATATATACATTGACGTGCAATAAAACACATGACGTAAGTGTCAACTCATCGTTGCTCACATAAGTATGCATGGTGAGTGTGCAACATATCAAACTCTGGATATATACATATTTAAATTAAAAAAAATCAAAACTTTATTTTGAGATTTACTAATAAAATACAATTAAATCACTCAACTTGCACAAGTTCTCGAGTATATCTCTGAAAATAGAAACACGTTCTTGCTACAAAAGGGCCACGTACAACCTAAGATTTTAGAATCTAGACACTAGGAAACATAATTTCTCGAAGGACTGTCCTAAAATCCCAATTAAAAATTAGGTGAGTGGCAATTTTTTACGCACGAAAATGTCTACGAACCCAATTGGTGAATAACAGGTGTTGGATTTGCTTATATCTTAAGGAGATATGTTCGAGTTAATTTATTATAGTTTTTGTTTAAATATTAGAATATCAATATAAACTTAATAGGTTATTAGGAGACAGGTGTAACACTACGATATGGATTTTAAGAAAGTATGTATTAATTAATTAATAATCAAAAGGTTATTTTTACCACAAGGTAATTACGTATCAAAGTTATGGTCACAAATTAAGACACATACTTGCTTTGGTGTAATAATTAATGTCATTTCAAAATTCTAAAATTTAACATGAATAGGGTTTAACAGTATTAAGGAGATTTGTAATTTTTATCTAGTGCATTTGTCATTGTTAATTTGTAATTTATTATATATTGTGAAAATTTAGTTTTGACGTGTATCTTTCAATTTTTTTGAATTTTTTTTTTATCAAAAGTGTTTATGTGATATTGTATATATCATCTTCAACTCGACGTCGCATTAGTATCATGCATATCGACAAAATGACCAAGAATAAAAATAAATTTACAAAAATAGTTAATGAGAACTAAACTTTAACGATTTAGATCAAAATCAAAATCGCAACTATAAAAATGTATATGATCATTGTTACAATTTATGACTTACCTCGGTATGAATCCATTGGTTTCAAAACCACATTAGGTTTATGTTAATTTAACGTGATTATGTGTGTGCAGTTTTGATATGTTATCTATCTATTGTGTCTACTCGTCATATTCATCGATGATGTGACACTCATTTGTTGGATGTGATGAAACATATTAAAATTGTACATCCGAGTTTCTCTTCCATAGTTGCCATATATGTAAACAATGTGAGTATGAAGCATATCAAAACTGTACGTAGATTTTGTGTACTTGTGACTAATTGGTATTTGAAGTATATCGATAGACAATCTGAGCCCATGAGGATGTCCAAGTTTATGGAATTTGTGTACTTGTGACCAATTGGTTATATGTTTTATTCCCTATCGACACTACTTTTTTGGGTAATCTGACAACAAAGTTTGTCTGATATGATTTATTTGCTTGGAATAAATTGCAGACTTTTTTGGCGTTCGGTATAAAAATTTATCAAGTATATACTTACGAACAGCGACAGCAAATCTCCTGTTAAAAATTCAAAGGGACAATCAATTGAATGATATTATATGATTTTTTTTTTCAAGATATAAATATACGACTGTGTACGGACTGTGGGGGGGGCGAATAATTCTTTTCGAGTCCAAACGTGTGAGAAAACTTTGCACGACGAAGATATGTTTTTGAAGTGGTTCAAACAGATGTCTAAATCGACTTGGAATGTGGAAGACCACGTGGCATCTTTGCAAATATATCCCTTTTTTATATACAATTTGATAATCATCACTGACATAATTAGTATTTCATTATTAAACTTTTAAATATTATTTTTTAGGTTTATAAAATAAAAAAATTTATATTTAATTCTTTTAGTCACAAAATGAAAATGTTATCGATAAAATTATTCATTTTATTAAAAAAAATTTATGTCAGTTTGCACATATAAATTAAGTCCAGATAATGCAGATAAAACACCATAAATTGCAAATCCATAAATTGATTAATTAACATCGCTATAGGAAACTCATCTTATTTGTTTAATAGTTTCTTAATCAGTTTAAATAAGTAAATATTTCATTTATTAATTATGCAATTATATATTCATAAAATATAATTTACGCGTACAATTTAATGACGTACAAATTCATCTTTTTACAACACAAAAACTCCTGTGAAACGTTCTCACGGGTCAATTTTGTGAAAGAGATATTTTATATGGGTCATCCACGAAAAAGTATTACTTTTTATGT
>NW_027355158.1:0-6290 GCF_012295235.1 Primulina huaijiensis
GAGCATCGATTACTCATTCAAATCTCCTGGTGTTCCTCTTTGATCAATGCATATGTATATTTTTCTTCACTGATTTTTTGCTTCAAAAGCCTCCAAAGATACGATCATGTCTCCACATTGGATTGTATTTTTGACCATACTGACTTGCTGCTATACTGCCTGTGTAATCTCTCAGCCGTATGATTACCCAACTGCAAACCTCTCCACAAGATGGATCAACAGTGTCACTGCAAATCATTCGGTGGACTTTATAGATTCTTCGACGGTTCGAAACATACTTCTCAGAGGAACTTTTGGTCCAAGATATGCTTGTGGGTTCTATTGTAATGGGAATTGCGACACATACCTGTTTGCCATTTTTATTGTCCAAACAAACAGTGATGGAAGCATCACTTCTCCTGCAAGCGGATTCCCGCCGGTCGTGTGGTCTGCTAATCGGGACAATCCCGTTCCAATTAATTCGACTTTGGAGCTCACGGCAGAAGGTGATTTGGAGCTCAGAGATGCCGATGGGTTATTGGTGTGGTCTACAAACACCGCCGGTTTGTCAGTTGCAGGCATGAACATGACAGAAATTGGAAATCTTGTTCTCTTTGATTCCAAAAATGCGGTAATTTGGCAATCTTTTGATCATCCGACGGATGCTTTGGTTCCGGGGCAGATCTTGATATCAGGTAAAAGTCTCACCGCTAGTGTTTCTTCAACTAATTGGACAGAAGGGGGTCTGTTCAATTTATCGATGTCTCCACAGGGCTTGAGAGCTTCGATAGAATCGGATCCTCCACAGGTGTACTATGAAATCTTGGGTGTTGGCACTAAACAAAACAAAGAAGCCAGTTATGTTAAATTTCAAAATGGGAGTCTGCAGTTATATATAAACTCCGTTGAACCAAGCAATCCCGATTTTTCAGTAACGGTTCCTGTGGCTAAATCAGCACAGTATATGAAATTGGGGCCTGATGGGCATCTTAGAGTTTATGAGTGGGGAACAAGATGGAATGAAGTGTCTGATATTATTACAGATTATCTTGGTGAGTGCAATTATCCAATGGTTTGTGGGAAATATGGAATTTGCTCGAATAGCCAATGTAGTTGCCCCAGAACAAGCTCGAATTCGGGATCTTTTAGGCAGGTAAATGACAGGCAGCCCGATCTTGGTTGTTCTGAAGTAACTCCCCTGACTTGTGATGCTTCAAGAACTCAGAGTTTCTTGGACCTCGAGGATGTAACATATTTCACCTTTATCACAGACATGGAGGATACTAGTATGGATAATTGTAAACAGGCATGCTTGAAAAATTGTTCCTGCAAAGCTGCTATATTTCGATATCGCTCTGATTCTTCCAACGGGGATTGCTATTTGCCATCCCAAATCTTCTCATTGATGAATAACGAAAAGGACAAGATCAGCTACAATTCTTCGGTATCTGTCAAAATCCAAGTTGCTCAGACTGCGGGATCCCCTGCCTCAGAATCGCCGGTTAATGTAGAGGGAAAGAAAAGCCTTTTAGGGCCAATCTTAGGATCCACCTTGGGAGGATTTGTTTTAGCCGTTGCTGGATTGACCTTTTATGTAAGATGGAGGAAGAGAAAAGATGAAGTTGAGGAGGATTATTTAGATCATGTACCAGGTATGCCCACCAGATTTTCTTACGAGGAGTTGGCGAGTGCAACTGACAACTTCACTAAGAAGCTCGGTGAAGGAGGATTTGGGTCGGTTTTCGAAGGGACATTGAAGGATGGCGAAAGGATCGCCGTGAAATGTCTGGATGGACTTGGCCAAATCAAGAAATCATTTCTAGCTGAAGTAGAAAGCATTGGCAGCATCCACCATGTTAACTTGGTAAGACTAATTGGGTTTTGCGCGTATAAATCCCACAGGCTTTTAGTCTACGAATACATGTGCAACGGATCCTTGGACAGATGGATCTACACTCCCACATCTCTTGACTGGAATCTTAGGAGAAGAATCATACTCGACATAGCCAAAGGATTAGCTTACCTCCACGAAGATTGCAGGCAAAAGATCATTCACCTAGACATCAAGCCCCAAAACATTCTTCTGGATGAGAACTTCAACGCAAAACTTTCGGATTTCGGCCTTTCCAAGCTCATCAACAGGAACCAAAGCCAAGTCGTGACCACCATGAGAGGCACGCCCGGTTATCTCGCCCCGGAATGGCTCAGTTCAATCATTACTGAGAAAGTAGATGTGTACAGCTTTGGAGTGGTAATCTTAGAAACTTTGTGCGGCAGGAAGAATTTCGATTTCTTTAAGCCAGAGGAGGAAGCTCATTTACTATCCCTTTTCACGAAAAAAGCCGAGGAAGAACGATTGCTGGATATAATCGACAGAAGCTGCGAGGGCATGGAATCAAATGGAGCAGAAGTTTTGAAAGTGATGCAACTTGCGGCATGGTGTTTGCAAAGTGATCATGCCAAGAGGCCGGCCATGTCAGTGGTGATCAATGTGTTGGAAGGAGTTCAAAATGTTCAGAAAGATTTGGATTACAACTTCTTTAATCCACAGATCTCTGTTAACAAAATCCAGGTTGTTGCTTCTGATCAAGATACGACTCTATTACTTCCTTCTGTTCTTTCGGGGCCACGATGATTTGATCACATTCACCCACGGCTGCGGTTTAGTGTACTTGAAAATTTGTAATATGTATGTATGTTTTAAAAATTTTGAAAATCAATTTAATAGATTATATTGGATAATATTTATAGTTTTCAAAAATATTGTTGGTTTGATGATTCCCAAATTAAAATGATTTAACATTCATATTTTTACTTCATTATTTAAAAAAAAATGAAGCTATGATTGCAAATTTGGTATTAAAAAATGGTTGAATGAATCATAAATCTCTAAGAATAATCTCTGAAACAAAATGGACGAGGAAAACCCGGTTAGAAATGGAGGACAATTATATGTATTTCCAATTTCAGCCAATAACATTAATGACAGGGCAAATTGGTACCATTTGATTTCAATAATTAAAAAGGATATATTTTTCATTTTTAAAAAAAAACTCTTCTTTATATAAATAGAGAAGGAAAGCACATGCAAGAAATATCATATTATTTAAGTTATAATTTTGCAACAAGTTTAATTTTCGTATAATTATACGAAAATCCTGAAGTTCCTGGCTTGGGATTTCATTATAATTAATTAGCCAGCTACAAAGTTTTGACCTTTCTTGAAGTTGTTTGTTATTCTAACAGCATTTACACAACTTTGTACAATTTATATGGTCTGATGGCGGCTTCATGTAAGTTCATTTTTTACTTTTATTTCGTGTGGGACGGGTAGAATTCATGCATCTTATGAAAAAATACATTTCAGCCAATTGAGAATGGTAGTTGTTTGGGATTGTTGATTATGAACTACATGCAATTGTTTCCCTTTTTTTTCCTTTAAAATTCTGGTGCGGAACGCGGCTGTGCAAATGTAACTTGTATTTCCCAAGCCTGGGGAACTCCCAAATCACTATAAGAACATGAAAACTAGATCCACTGGTGCAAGTTCTTGTTTCAGTTGAATATGTGCAAGTAATTCTTAACATTCCTTTCCTGTTTCAGTTTGGTTGGGGGGCTCATATAAGCTCCTGTTAAGTTAGTTTCAGTAATTTCTGGTCATGTTGCGCATATGGCTGCTTAAATAACTCCATTTCTGAGCAATGCAGCTATCTGAGAAAAACTGAAGTAAAAGCTGGAGGAGAAACTGAAATTGCTTACAAGTTACAGCTCAAGAAACTGATATGAGAACAGAGTTAAACAATGAAAGGATGTTGCGAGGGAGAGGTTCCACAGCTGAAGTGAATCTCCGGTTGACTAATGTCCAAAAGATCAAAGAGACTAGCTAATCTAAAATGCAAACAAGAAAACTAGAGTTTTTTATGCAGATGTTTTCCTAATGTTTACCGTAGATTAAAGTTAGGGAACTTTGTCAGGATTAAATTGCTTGAAGTTGACAAGCTCCTGGTTCAGATAAACTTTTCTGGAAGTACATTGGTCACAATGCTGCCAGAAAGGGGAAAGGCCTTGCCTACAAGTACTTTAATGGGGAAGACACCTCGAAAGGTTTTAAAGTCAACCTGGGAGTACCTGATGGACATAAATATTGGAATAAGGTCAACAATAAGCTTTTAACTGAAAATACTAATTTCGATGATGTCATTTGTGTCATAGAATTAAGGATTCTGACATACGAAAGTTACAAAAGGATATAACAAAAGCAATAGGGGTAAGTTTAGATGGTTTTGATTCTGAAATGTCAAGGGCTACAGAATTATTTAGTGCTTTGATGCGGCGGGAAGATTTTTGCTGATAATTGATGACATGTGGGAAGCATTTCATCTTGGTGAAATTGGAACCTGTTCCCTCACGTGAAAATGCTTGCAAAATTTTAGTAACTACTATATATCACTGAGAGTATGCCATGACATGGAGACCGTTGCCGAGATTGAAGTTCACATGCTTTCTCAAAGAGAAGTGTGTGCCTATTTTTGAACAAAAGGTTGGTCAAGAAGTACTGTCATCCCCAAGAATACAAGATGTTACCCAGGAAGTTGCAAAAGAAGGTGGTGGTTTACCTTTGGCATTCATTACAATTGGAAGGGCTCTGAGAAAAGAAAGCAATATTAGACATTGGAAGAGTGCATCGAGTGAGTTAAGGAACTCACCTTCAAGTACTGAAGGGATGGAGAATCAGGTCTTTGCTCGTTTGAGATTTAGTTATGACAGACTAAAGGATGATACCTCTCGTTCATGTATTCTGTTATGTGCATTATATCCAGAGGATCATCTTATTGATACAGAACAGGTGATAAAGTACTGGTTATTTGATGGTCTTTGGGTCACTTTGGGAGTCAAATTGCTCGGATGCAATTGGGAGAGGATTTTGAATTATCTGAAATGTGCTTGAATGATGGAGAGTGTGTTCCAATTTGAAAGCTGTGGAGAGCATGTGAAGATACATGATTTGATAAGGGATATGGTTATTAAACTTATTAGAGAAAACTCAAGTTGCATAGTTAGATCTGGCCTTGGTTTACAAAGTCCCCCAATGGAAAATGAATGGCCTCCAGATCTTGAGATAGTGTCCTTGATGCGATATGATCTGAAAAGTATCAATTGTGAGCCAAAATGCCCTAAGCTTCGTGCATTGCTGTTGCAATATAATTCCATCATCAAAGGAATGGCTACTACCATCTTCTAGCATATGCAAAACCTCAAATTTATAATGGTATAGTCCGGTTGCCGGATTCACTATCCAATATGGAAAGGCTTTGTGCTTTACTGCCTCACAGTTGTTGGAACTTGCAGTATGTGCCAACATTAGCAAAGCTCAAGGATTTAAGGGTTCTGGACCTTTCTCATACGTCCATTGAATACATGCCCGAAGGGATGCAGATGTTGATGAACCTACATCATCTTGACCTTTCCTGCACTGAAGTATTAAATGCTCCAATCCATCTACTTTTGCTAAATTACAAGCGCTTGGAAAATCTCTTACTAATAGGCTTGTGGGAGTTCACAATTGGAACATTATTCCTTGACGTTGATGTTATACAGAGATGCAGAAGGTAGTACTTGAAGTAAGCTTCAGCAGCATGGAGGACTTTGATCAGTATATCAGCTCTGGTCACTGGAGCTTGCTTGAGAATTTGGATATACACACATGGTAAAAACAGTGTAGGGGTTCTTTGAATTGATATCGGTGAAAGATCAAGTCCTGCTTGTTGCCAGGACGGGTTCTTGAGTTGGAAATCCAAGATCGTCGAGGTATTACTCGATCACCAGTGTTTATGACAGCTGGTGCTTCTCAGCTACAATATTGTTGTAAGATTCTATACTGTGATCAGATAGTGCTTTTACCAACTTAGAAGCATGGAAATGGAGGGTCTGAGCAAATATCTCTGAGATAATTGCAACAGGAGAAGAGGATGGTGGAGCAACAGAAACAAATCATCCTGATATTCTCCTCCCTACGTTACAGAGAATAAAACTAAGTTGTTTGCCAGAGGAGTAATGACTTGCGACTCGTTTGGAAGTTTTGGCTTGTCCAGGATCGATGACATTACCATTCCTTGTGGGTATGAGGGAACAGCTGGTCGGCTCTCTAGGAAATAAGAAGGAACCACAGAGCCCGAGACTTGTTATCCATAATCAGCTGCGGCTCTGGGAGGAGTTCATCTTTCGGGCCATGCTATTATAATTAATACCGAGTCTTTTTCTTAGTGTTACTAGGAATGATCACGTGCGATGCACGTGGGTGATTAATAATG
>NW_027355159.1:0-6291 GCF_012295235.1 Primulina huaijiensis
GATTTTAATTCGGTTCGGTTTTCATCGGTTATAAAAATTAATTCGATCGGTTCGGTTATGACTAAATATTTCGGTTCGATTTGGTTATGGTTAATTTAGTTCGGTTAGTAACCAAACCGACCAAATGCTCACTTTACATGTAAGTTCATATATAATTACTCCAATTTATAATAATTCCCAAGTATATTAATAAGGCTTCACATCAAAAACTTTATTCAACTCTAAAAAAAGCAAGACAACTCTTTTCGGAATTGTGTTTATCTAGAAACCTTTTTGAAAAGATAATATAAATATATATTGTACGAATAAAAAATTGTTAAACGTTGGAAGTTGCCCTTAAATTGGCAGCTCCCCTCAAATCTTCCACACCAGCCATGTCTTCCATCACGCGCCTCCTTGTACTCAGCTCACTCGCCATCTTCTCCGCCGCCAGTTCTCTCACAGCGTACGAAGTTCTCCAAGCGTACGGATTCCCTGTAGGTCTCCTGCCTAAAGGCGTGACGGGCTACGAACTTGACTCCAGCACGGGAAATTTCGCGGTATACCTGAACAAAACCTGCACCTTCACCATCGAAGGATATGATCTCAAGTACCATACCAAAATCACCGGCACGATTACGAAGAAGAAGATCAGCAATCTGACCGGTATTCAAGTTAAGATACTGTTTTTCTGGATCGACATTGTGGTGGTGACGAAGAACGGGGATGATATCGACCTCTCCGTCGGCATCGCGTCTGCTGATTTCCCAGCCGATAATTTCGAGGAGAGCCCCGAGTGTGGTTGTGGATTCGACTGTGTGGACGGAAATGGTCGCCGATTCAGCTTCAAGAGGCTTCTTCCTCTTCTCGAAGCATAACAGAACGACGCCGTCACACACTCCGAGAATATATCATAGGCGGATCTTCGAGGTAGGGAATATCCCCTTTGAATCCGTTGAAGTAGTCAAAATTGCACGGCTTGTAATCATAATAATAAAGATCCAAAAACGTAGTTTGGTTTTACTTCCGAAATTCACAAATCGTGGGTCACTCCAATGCCACAATCAAATATTTATTTCGTCAAAAGTGAGGATTGTTAAAACTATTCCTCTTTTTCTCATGTAAATATCATTTGTTTGAATGCATATAATCTTGTAATAGTGATTTTGCATTGACCGAAAAGCACTTTGTTGGTTGATTTTTTATTTTTATTTTTATTTTTAAATTATTATGAGACTTGCAAACTGTTTTTCTTTTAAACGTTCACTTTTTTCTACCCCATCTAATTGAAGATTTTTCTTGTTTCATTTTATATCTTAAAATTTAGATGTGAGCAAAAATTAGGGTCAAATTGTATATAATACACAAATCTATTAATCGTTTATTATTACAAAAATAACTATTATTTGTCAGATAAATAAACATAATGAATTTTACTTGATGTGTATAATATTTTTATTTGAGGTAGGTTTAAAGCGCTGTGCTACACTCCCCCCAAAAGGTTGACTGTTTGGTCATTATTGCAATTTGCAACTGGCCAACTCCTCAAACCAATCCATTTAATTTACAAGTGACAAAACGCAACCTGTTGGGTTCCCTTTTTCTTTGTTTTTCAGATCAAGGATAACTTAACACTGATCCCCGAATTTGTCTCTCATCAGATTTCAATTGATTTTCTTTTATACGAGGATTCCGAATTTTGGGCATTCCTCAAATTCATCCGTTCTTATTGCCGTCGTCAGATTGAATTGATCGCACAATCTTGGTTTTTTCCTCGTAATCTTCTTTCTCCTTCCACAAACTAGAGTTGGATCAAGAATATACAGAGAATGCCGTCTATATACCAAAGACTTTGCTTTACCATCCTCTCTCTCATCTTTTTCTCCGCTGTGGCTGCCACCTCCACCGCTCCCACGGCCTACGAATTGCTCCAGTCCTACGATTTTCCTGTGGGCATCCTCCCAAAAGGCATAACCCACTATGATCTTGACGCGTCGTCTGGCAGATTCGACGCCTATTTAAACGGCTCTTGCAGTTTTTCTTTGGAAGGATCTTATCAATTGAAGTACAATCCTAGAATCAGTGGTAATATATACAAAGATACGCTGACTAATTTATCTGGGGTCAGGGTTAAAGTACTTTTTCTCTGGTTAAATATTGTGGAAGTCAGGAGGAATGGTGAAAATCTTGAGTTTTCTGTGGGGGTTGCATCTGCAGAGTTTCCGATCGATAACTTTTATGTTTGTCCTCAATGCGGGTGTGGATTGAATTGTAAACCTTTGGAAGAGAAGTGGAAAAGGGGCAATCTTAGGAGTATTTCTCTTGTTTCTGAGATTTAGTTGAGGTGGATATGATTTTGCCATGTTGTCTTTGTATACTTTCATGGCAGCTTTCTTACATATGTTATTCGTCCGATAAAAGATTAATTCTTTTGCTTAATTATATCACATATGTGGACCATTATCTCAGTTATGAAACTGGAAGTGAATATTAATCTATAATATGGTTTAGTGGACAATGGAGCAACCTGAGTATTTTGTGATTGGAATAGTGATTCCATATGTGCTTCTTGTGTAATTTCCGGTGATTAATATTGTTTTATGGGCTTGATGAATCGAGTTGCGTTTATAAAAATCACCTCCTGCCTCATTTTGTGTTTTGATGTGTATTTGTTTGAATCCCTGACCGGAACATTTGATGTAGTCGGATTCATCAACCCTCCTCTGTCCTGATAGCATCTTCTGTGCTATTCTTCGAAAGCATTCACTGGCTGTTGGGTGCAATTGTTGCTTTCTACGGAGGAACATAATCACAAATTTACGCCGAAACCTATTGAGGATTGTATTAAATTGTTTAGAGACTCAATTGAGTGAAATTGCTGACATGATGTAATGAGATTACTGAAAATGGATTGAACTTTGAAAGAGGTGGAGAAATAATGTGAAAGCTGTACAGATATAAAATCTGCGGCACAAGAGAGCTTAGATATTTGATTGTGGTCGAAGTCGTGATCAGGGTAATCGATTTGTGGAGCACCTTGCAATGGTAATGCAATATGTTAACTTGTTCCGCCCCCAATCTGTCGACGTGCGAGCTATTATCAATTTCATTTCATTTTATTGTGTTCTTGAATCCACCACCTATATGTCATGTCCTAAATTTGCAATCTTAGAAGAGATGACCTTGTTTTGTTTGCTGCCTGCTGAATTAAACACTGAAGGGGATAGTGTTTTGATGTGTGATTCAAGGTTGACTTTTTCTTTGCTCTTTGTTTGTTGTCCCTCTTAGGTAAAGGCAATGACCCCACCGGGTTTAACACATTTGGTGGGTAATAGCCGTTAAATAGGTCGCACAATGCGGGCCAACTATGTAAGCTACGCCGAGAGTAAAACTTGCCACTTTTATCAACATGCCCGCTATACCCCTGCTTACAATCACTTGCCACTTGCATGCTCCAAATCCAACTCAAGCACAACAATTATCAAGATGGATGTTCCACTTGAATCTAGTTCAAATACAATTATTTGAGACAAGATATGGATCCAATAATAGCTCATTATTCCGGATTTAGAGACAAAAAATTTGCAAAAAAGATAAATTAACTTTTCTGTTAAACTTGAAACTTTTTTTAAAATCTAGTTTATATTCTAAGGCAATAAAATTCAATAATATCCACCTTTATATAAAGAAATTGTTAGATTTTATTCGCGAGGACGTAACATCACAAATAGTTCATTAATGAACGGTTGTCATTTGGATTGGGATCTTTTATATATATTGATCCCTGGATGAGATCGGAAATGTTAGGTGAAGGAGAAAAAGAGGTGGTGGAGTTGGGAGAGGAAGGGAAGTTTGCGAAGGTGGCGGCCTATCTGGAGGAGCAAGTTAAATTGGAACTCCTTGCATATCTCAAAACCAATTTAGCGGTGTTCACTTGGTCGACAGGGGAGCTCTGTGGTGTTGATCCCAGCTTAGGGAACATTATCTAAATGTCTCGCCCGGGGTTCACCCTATCAAGTAAAATTGAAGGCAATTTGTTCCAGATAAAGATAAAGTGATCAAAGAGAGGGTAAAGGAACTATTTGAAGGCGTGTACATAAAGGATACCTAGTTGTCCAATGTTGTGCTAGTTCAAACGATCTCTGGGAGGTGGATAATGTGCATTTATTTTCGAAATTTTAACAAATTTTATCCGAAAGATTCTACAGACTGATTTTGATAGATCAGTTAGTAGATTCCACCGCTAACCATAAACATTTGTGCTTTATGGAAGCCTACCAAGCCTATCATCAAATCCCATTGGCTGAAGCATGTCATGACAAAGTGAGTTTTGTCACTTCTGACAAGACTTAATGTTTTGTGGTGATGCCCTTTGGACAAAAAAATGCATGTGTGACCTATCGGCGATAGATGAGGTTTTTGCCCGACAAATGAGAAGAAATGTGGAAGTATATATGGATGATATGTTGGTAAATTCTGCATATTGTTTGGGTCTCCTGGCCAGTCCTCAAGAGGCTTCAAACACGCTCAGATCCCACGGGCTCAAGTTAAATCCGCAAAAATATGTTTTCAGAGTAAAGAGTGGGAAATTATTAGGATTCATGGTGAATAGAATAGGGATTGAGGCGAACCCGTAAAAGATGAAGACATTTGAATACATGGCATCTCCTCGGAATTTACAAGAAGTTCTTTTGGCTGGACATTATTGGCCATTTGTGTTGGAGGATGCTCAAAACATGGTGAGATCTTGTTATGGTTGTCAAAGGTACACTAACCTCCAGCACCGACCTAATCAGCTTATGAGGGCAGCGATCTCTACTTGTCTTTTTGATCAACGAGACATTGAAATTGTTGGGCATTTTCCGATTGCTCCAGCTTGAAGAAATTTTTTCTAGTGGTTGGGGAGTGGGTATAGGCGAAACCCTTAGCACGTATATCTGATAAGGGTGTTGAAATTTTTGTAGAAAAACATTGTTTGCAGGTATAAATTGTTGATAAAATTGGTTTTTGATATTGGAGGACACTTTCAGAGGATAGAGATTCAAGTTGGTGTCAGTAGATGAAAATTCAACAGACTTTTACCTCGGTGACTTACCCACAAAGAATGGAGAAATAGAAGTCACAAGCCGGGCCTTGATACAACATTTGAAAGCCAGGTTAGGCCGATCTCAAGGGTTATGGGTGGAGGAGTTCTCGAAGTGTCGTCTAGGCTTAACGAACTAATCCCCAAGAGGGGACCAAAGAGACTTCTTTCAGCCTAATAAATGGAAATTAGGTCGTCTCCCATCAGAAATCAGAGCAGAATCTGCTCGGATCATATATTATGATGAAGATAATACCAAGGGTCGGACCACAGACTTGGATCCAATGGACAAAAAGAGGGAAGTTGCAGACATTCACATTGAAGCCTAAAAGAATCGTATCAGTCCCGCTTATAACCTTAAGAATGAGGTTATGAAGAAGGTTCAAGAGGAACAGAGGTGAAAGTTTTTGACCCCAAAGAGAGGGCCTTACAAGATAATAGAATAGCTTAGTTGTTGAGCCTACAACCTCAAAGATTCAGAGGGATGCAAGTTGAAGTGACCTTGCAAAGATTATCATTTAAAAAGTTATTACGCTTGGCAAATGATTTATATATTTGTAACTTTTGCCTTTTGATATTCTGTACCAAGTGCACAATGTAATCCCAGTATTCAATTAATGAAGTTATTATTCCATAAAATTGAGTAGTTGATTATTGAAGATAAGGGATATCGTTTTAAAACTGAGCTTGGAGTACTTGGCAATCACAAGGGCTCCAAGGTTTAATTAAAAACTGAGATTTAATTATTGAGAGGAGAGGTGCTCATGATAAAACCAAGCTCGGAGTCCTTGACAATCCTGAAGGACCCAAGGTCTAATGAAAAAAAGAGTTTGAATATTGAGGGAAGGAGAGCTCATATTAAAACCGAAATCGAAGTCCTTGGAAATCCCAAAGGATCCAATGTTTAATTAAAAAATGAGTTTGATTATTGAGGGGATGAGATCTCGTGTTAAAAACGAGCTCGGAGTCCTTGGCAATCCCAAGGGCTCCAAGGTTTAACAAAAAAAAAAGTTTGATTATTGAGGGGAGGGGGAGCTCGTGTTAAAATTGAGCTCGGAGTCATTGGCAATCCCAAGGGTTCCAAAATTTAATTAGAAATGGAGTTTGATTTATGGGTGTTCAAACTTCAGATAAAACAAAAAATCAAAACTGAAAAAACCAAACATCGAACCGAAACAAAAGTGGAATTTTGTAATTCGGATATAAATGTTAAAACCGAAGTTTATTTG
>NW_027355160.1:0-6366 GCF_012295235.1 Primulina huaijiensis
ATTGTATTTCTGTTTGTTTAATTTAGTGGATTGGTAACTAAATTAAATATTTTCGAAATTCAATGTCAGTTACCAAACGGATAAGTGTGGAAAGAAACTGAACTGAAATATTAGAACAAATCACATATGGACTAATATGAGTAAATTGAAAGATAAATTGAAAGTGAAAAATACAAATGTTTGTTTCTGAATGTTCAAAAAACTCATGCTTCTGCGTCACTTTTTCTTCCTCTTGAGAAAGATTCATTAGAAGACTTTGGATAGTATAAACACTTTGCAAAATTCTAGTTCAGTTTGAACTTAAGCACCGTCAAACTGAAACTACTAGTATCTCAAATGATAATAGACATTATAAAACTGCTATTTAGATATAATGATTTATAATACTGTTATATACTGACACTATATTATCCTTTTTGATCATATAAAATTCTTAGTAAAGTGTGATCGACTTATTGAATTCTTCGGTTCGGATATTTAGAAGTTGAATGCTTGATGTGTTTTAAAATAGATGTGTTCCAAACAATAGTATATATTGGCTTGTCTTTAATCCATATCAATATTATTGAAGCATCATTTTGAACTTCTGGTGTAAACTGATTTTGGTGCAAACCGATTCTTTGAAATCGAACGAGAAAAACTCATGATAAACAGATAATTCAAGTCAGTTTAGTTCGACTAGACCAGTTTAGCTTAAGTGATATTTCAGTTTTGGGTACGAGTGTTGATCAGTTTAGCTAAAGTCGGTTTTGCCTTAATTATTTGTTAACATCAGAATATAAAATTCTTGATCCAACACATGACATTCAATTAATAATCAAAGGGAATTAATCATTTTGGTAATCTAACTTTACATGTTTTCTATTTTAGTCCAATAACTAATCAAATTTAGAAATTGGTCCACTAACTTTTAATTTTTGACTATTGTGACCCGATTTCCAATCACATGATCTTACCTCTTTTCGAGAGAATCAATAAAAAAATAACGCAGTGTACAATTTAGCCAGAAATTGCTGATTAGATTGAAAAATTCGATGACAAAGAAACAAATTTTGGGATTTTTCAATTTGGAGGGTAATAAATCAATAATCATAGTAGATTGTTACCTAAATTCCAACACATCAACCTAAAATTATAAAATATTAATTTTTTTAAAAAAATCAAACTAAAAAAAAATTGGATGATGAACACAAAATTAGACGCAATCACCAAATTTGTTTCCATGTTATCGGACTTTACAGCCTAATCAGCAATTTCCGGCTAAAATTAGATATTTAGATAAAAATCGGACCAAAATAACCCAAAAATTAAATTTATCAAACTAATACCCAAATTTGACAGATTACAAGATTGAAAGAAAAAAAACAAGTAAAGTTATAGGACCAAAATGATTTTTTACTTTAAATTAGTGAAAATATTTGAAATATCATTATTGAGTAGCTAGTTTTAAATTATATTTTATGATGTTCGACTAAATCTACAAGCTTTCTAAAACGGCTCACAAAGTTTTTATCGTTAAAACTAAAATTTGTCATAATTTTTTGTTGGGACTCGGGGATATCGGTGCGCTCAAGAGTTGTATCTTATATATGAAATAAGCGTGTGTCGTATAGAAATTTTGCTGATGATAAAACACAATATTATATTGTAAGGGTTGACATGAGAAAAATAGGTTTGTAAATTTGATTTGCTGTGCAGCCATATCAATACTCGCACGTCCGGAGCAAGGAGTTTCCATGGGGCAAGTTTTCTGTGATCTCACTTCGGTTTTATCGTTTGATTAGTGTTTTTTCTTATGAATTTAATTTGATACATGTTTCTACGTGCTGCGTAATGTTTAGTTTTTCAGTCCATGTTTAAGATGATTATATTATATTACACTTTAATTTGATCAGTTATCTTGAGCTTGAGGTTTTGCCTCGTTAAAACAAATAAGACCAAATCGCTTATGTCATGGATTAATGATCTGATTTTTTTTAATTGGTTTTCCACCAATCTTCTAAAGGGAATACAAAGTTTTTTGAATTTGTGGCGTCAAGAGTGTTAATTTTGTCAATGCCAATTTATAACATTTGGCCACATGTTCGAATTCTTCTGGCATTTAAATTTGATGAATTCTGGTAGATTCTCCGCTCCAGTCGTGGGGGATTTTGATGTAGTTCCCAAATTTCAGCAAAGCTCACAATACTATATATTTTAACAATCTTCAAGTTAATAAAGCACTCTTCTTGCTTTTATGTGAAGGGCATTTGCAGTGTATTCCAAAACAAAACCAAAGAAAAGTCGCGACGTCGAAAAATTAAAAATTCGTTCTTTTTGCCTTGTGTGATGGGCTAGCTAGTTTGCCTGCTGGTTCTTAAAATTCCATGTTCACTCCTCTAGGAAATTCTCCAATTACCTTCCTGGAAAACATATTGGCAGTGTTCTGCTATATTTCCTGTCTTTTTTTGGAAGTATATTTTTGGAAATTGACGTAAAAATGT
The DNA here is from genome assembly GCF_012295235.1 of Primulina huaijiensis. Lineage (NCBI taxonomy): Eukaryota > Viridiplantae > Streptophyta > Magnoliopsida > Lamiales > Gesneriaceae > Primulina > Primulina huaijiensis. Next base: position 2,484 of record NW_027355160.1, read on the forward strand.
AATATATTCTTATTTTATTTTCTCGAACGAAATATTTAGTACTGTAGATGATATAAGAATTAAGATGATAGGAATGTGTTGAGTTCGTTATTTTTATTTTATCATTTTTTATTCTTTTAAAATATGACGTAAAATATATGAATCATATCCGGTATTGTATGCTTCCTAGGGATGACTGGTGTCTCCCCCAATTGTGATACTTTATAGATACCTCGAACTTGGTACAATTTTGTCCTCTCACTAAAGAGACGGTGAAATTTCAACACTGAAAAACATTGGCATAAATAAATTAAAGAGGCTTTGGGAATCAAAATCCATTTCCCATTTTGGGCTTCTCCTTCTTAGCTTGTCTGCCTTCCAACTATGATTCAAATACTTTATACTCTGTGATGGATAATCGAAAATTTGTTTGCCTCGTTCCTCATTTGAATACCGCTCCATGTTCCAAGCATTGTTTGTTGTGTCACATGACTTGTTCGATTTTCGGTTTTGGTTCTAAATTTGCGAAGTTTCGTTTTGATATTCAAAATTATTTGAAAATTTAAACAAGTTAATAGACTAAAAAAAACATTTATCCTTGATTCAGTGTCCAGAGTATCGACAATGAATGTAATATCGTCGACATGTAATTGGATATGATGTAGAATGATTGAAAGATATTATATTTGTTCATAAAACATCAATTTCAAAGTCAATAATTAATCAAATTGAGTGGGTAAACTTAGTTGTGTGTCAACATTTATTGCGAAAGGCCTTAAATATATGGTGGAACCAAACCATAGTGTGGAACTAACTCCCCTCGTTTGGTACATCTAAACTCAGTTCAGTGGCTAAGGCACATTAAATGTCACATTGAATTCTCAAATCATATAAATCCAAACCAATCATAGAGACATGAGACCAGTGACATTTCGTTTTCTTTTCGTGATTGGTTAGTATCAATATGATTCAAGATAATTCGAAATACTATTTGCTTCGTGCCCACCATAAAGTTTCCGATTTTCTATGCCACAAACAAGAATAAGATGGGATTCTACTCTACTGTATAGTTTAAATTCATATAAAATATTTAAAATTTTACAAAATAAAATACATATCACAAGCCACACCATAACTTGGCTAGTTAAATGACAGCCGCCTACTTTAAAGTCTGAACGAGGAAGCAAGCAAGATCCACTTAAGATTTCTTGCAGACGAAGCAAAAAGAACAAGAAAAGCAGTTAATTACCTGTGAATTTAAGGTAAGAATCGTAGCTAGAAGATGAAGTGTGGCTGCGCCTCTGTAATGTTACCAAAAAACAATAATGAGATTCATTATTTTGCGTGTCCAAAGTGGCAAATATTTTGCAGAATTAAAGGACAGAAAGACGTTGCTTTTTACAGTTAAACCAAATCTTAGATCAATAACTTAACACTGCAACATTTGTTAATCTGCAAGATAATTTAATGTACATAGTAAATTACTGTTCCTCCTGGAGTTATAGGCCCTCCCTATCCCCACGCTGCTGGAATAGAGACCTATTAAAAACATTTAATATTATTACTGCAACAGAATGGAATCATTTTTTGACTCGATTTTAAAGTTTTAATCTTTTCTACATGTATGTTTTTCCTTTGGTCTTGAGATTAAATCGACTGAAAATTCAAAATCGAGCTATGTTTATTTGGTGGATTTAGCTAAAGCAACCCAAATTTACTGTCGCAAACTATGAGACGTAGCATTGAAATATGAATTCGTCTAGAATCTGTACGCAACATGCAAGATTAGTTTCTGCTAGAAAATACATGCGACATGCTGAATCATAATCTGGTAACTAAATAATATAGACATCCACAATATAATTTGAACCACTATATAAGATTAATATACCAACGTGCCTACTAGACTAAAGAAATGATACTGAAAAAATATATGAGTGACATTTTAGCTCCACATGTGAAATAAAGTTCCCTATCCTTATTTCTTTCGGTGACCTTCATTTACTGTGAATACTGCTGCATATGTACATATCGGAATCTCTGCTATAAATTCATGAAAGCTAATGCTTCAGATCTGTATACATATGATTGCCTTAATTTACATCCATAAATGATCAAAACAGTCCCATACAGATTTTACGCGCCATACAACACTTGGAGAAGTAAAAAAATATGCTTTTCTGCAACAACGAATCTTAGAATTTAGGAACTTTTGATGGACTCGATGAATGGGTTTTTCGAGACAAAAATTTCGAGGACCAAAACATATGCGAATAATAGAAGGATTCCAAGTTATATACAGGGAATTATGGGTTAAAAATGAGGTTCCCACATTTACATTTCCAGCTCATTGGCTTGTAGTTAGAATGGTAGTCGTCTCTTGCGAAAGCAGTGACTAAAACTTCGGCGGAGTTCTTGATATTGTTTCTTGACTGGGGATTCGTAGGCACTTGAATGGCTACACAATGACCACAAGAACTGCATCTCCCCTCGCATCGCGGTGGCCTCGACCCGATTTGCGGTCTTAGGGCACTTAACTTGTCTTCATCCACAATCTAAAACACAAAAAACTGTGACAAATTAAGATCACATAATTTTCGAAGAATCCAGATTTGTACAGGTCAAGAATTTAGTCGAGGAGAAGATTTCTTCTTTCTTTTTCCCCTTACCTTCTTGTTGTCACCATTTCGTGACAGAATTCTGCCTGGAAGATAACATGGAAAACATCGTTAAAAACAACAACAGATAAACAAATTGTTTTCTTAAAAACACGCATTTAGAATCAGATAGAGACATACCTTCCAAGCTTGAAATCAGGAGAAAGAGAAAAGATATTGCCAGAAAATGGCGGAATTTATAGCGGCATATGGGAATTTGACTGTGACCCATAACTTCAAATTTTAAATAGAAAAAGGCTTGCTATTTCTGAATGTACAATACATTTGGAGACATATGGCTACAGCCAGCAAGTCATAATATTTCTCAGTTCATACGTTAAAGTTATGGTTTCTTGGGGGTTGAGAAGATTGAACCGAAGGAACAACAATGTAAAAATGAAAAATTCTTAAGAAAAAACAGAGGAATAGAAAAGGTGATTGGAATTTCTTAGAAGTTATTTTGCGAAGAAATCCCTGTTCACTTGCAAAGACTATTGATAAATGGTAGAAGAAATTAAAAGGAAGGAGACGAAAGGAACGAAGGAATGAATGCGTTGGGATTCGGGAAGGAGAGAATACTAATTTGAAATGATGAGCTCAAGGAAATGCAACACAAGGTACTTATATCGGCCAATTTGAAAAGAGATCCAAAAAGTTTTACATACATTACATATACATATATGTATATATTAAAAAAAATTTATGCCAAATGGAATTAGAGTAAGATGAAATCTACTCTATGTACATATTGTACTCACAAAAATATTGAAATTGTATATTCTTTTAAGAAACATAGGTACATTCCCAAACTTCACCTTTCCATATTTTTCTCTCTGTTGGGGTAAAGATCACAATTGTTGGGAGCCATGAATAATACTACACGAAAGTGGTCTTGACTCATTGTATCTTTTCATCTCATGAAAACCCTGCCAATACTCATCTGTCATGTCAATTAAAATGTTAAAGGTTAAATATATTTGACTTCCTTTATCGAAACTCCTCTTACATTATTTTTCGTAATATTGACGGTTTTTTTTTTTAAGTATATAAAACACGTGCCAAAGAAATCATGATAAAGAAAGTCCATATTTTACAATTTTTGTACGCATAATTAAAATAATGGCAATAGTATATGCTAATAACTTACTTAGGTTTGCAAATTAAACTTTTAATTTTCGTTGCATTCGGATCTAATACTTGGCGTTGATTTGTTTTTAAATCCACATCTCAAATCCTTGTATACATCT
>NW_027355161.1:0-6416 GCF_012295235.1 Primulina huaijiensis
GACCAACCTTGAGTTGCCCAGAATCATTAACAAGAAAATTTAGAGGTACTGTGACGTTTATGATTTGTGAAGCCATTTCATCTTCTGTTTCTTCCAATTTATGCCTATCAAACATGGCTTTACGATTTCCATAAAATGCCTTTCTAACAACCAATCCGTCCCTTTCTAACTGCTTGTTTCTTTTCCTATCAGCCACATTTTGTAACAGCTGTTGAGCTTTCTGAGCAGCAGCTCTTGCCTCTTGAACCTGCGGCAAGAAAACCATAACAGAAAACAAATGTCAGACAACATAGCTGCGATTGAAATAAGATATGGAGGGAGAAGGCTAAAAGCTCCCGCAAAGACAAATCAGTGCTCAGTTAAAACAAAACAAGCAATAAGATACACGACTCCACTACCGAAGTAAGCTTTACAAGTTCCAATTGAATTGATCAAAGAATCATACAACTAAACCAATTTGTTTTGTGCTACCAAAAGAGAGACCATACTGAGAACTAACTGTTCCCTTACCCTAGCCACCACAAGACCTCGCTAGAGTGTGCAACACAAACTTCGGTCTCTCAATGGCTCTTGAATTGCAAGGATACATGATTTTTAAATTGTAAATAGCAGATAACTTAATACTTTCTGCAGCATTTACCAACAAAAAACAACAATAACGTACCTGGCTTCGAGTCTTCTCAACATTCTCCAAAGCCTTCTCCTTTTCCCTTCTAAGATAATAAGGTTTGAGAACAAAGTTCTGAAAAAACGGACATTATCAACAAGCATTTATATAATCCAACTAGACAAGTAAAGAACTAAATATCCATAAAGGAAATATGATCGAGATGTTCACGTAAAATTTAAATCAACAGACTAAAGGACAATAAACATGCAAAATATATGTTAAAACTGGTCATCACATCCAAAATATGCTTGCAGGCATGACACCATGACAACGATAGCACACAACATGACCTTAATAGTAATTAAACATGTTTAAAGACATCCCAATGTCTCTTCACAAAAGAAAAAAGTGTCTTTACCATGCAGAGGTCGATTACATATGTTAGCATATTGCAACCACAAATTCCAAGAACAAAATCAAACAAACCATGGATGCTGAGATTCACTTCTCAACAAAGATATGGTTTAACCTAGCTATTGATAAGTAGCTTAAGAAGTTGGGAGAACAGCTAGAAGAGTTGACAGAAAATCTCAGCTACAAATGCTCGGACAAAATTGGCTAGTTTCACATCAATCCACTGGCTAAGCTAACCTTCAGCGTAAAATACAACGAAACTGGAAATACGAATGCTCCAGCGGCAAAGAGCAGATTCAAATCATCGGACAGCAATATCTGCAAGCAATGGTACATAATTAAATTCCATGAGACACGTTTGTGGATGATACCAACAAATAATAGAGGTCACTCAGATGATTAAAAAGTTCACGTTTTGATTGCTCTTTTATGTAGATAATCAAGTTAGCATGTCTCGGAGTCACTTGATCTGAGAAAGAACTAAAAAATGACACACTGGGCCAAATAAAATAGCATCCCTATTTCTCTTTCATGTTTACGTTCCACAAGAGTCACAGTAAATCTCTATTTCTTCTTGAAAGTGCACGAGCTTATGTAGAAACCAAAAGAATTAGAGTCTAAACCACAAAGAGAGACCAGAAATTAGGTAAACAACAATAATTAAAAATTGAGTAATTTATAGATTAATAACTGTTTGAGAAAGCACTTACAGGAACAATCAGCTTTTGTCCTCCACGATGCAATTCAAATTTCCAAAGAATTCCCTATGGATGTAAAAACTAAGAATAAGTGATGGTGGGAAAATTTTGCTCAAAGTAGTTATGTAAGCTAGAAAAATATTCCAAAAAAGTGTAAACAAAACTGAAATGTATGCTGCCAGTCATCTTTAATAACAGTCCATGCAAATTTCCGGCATCTTTAATGCCAAAAAGAAAAGGTTGGCTACACCTTAAAACAACAAAATTTAACTGAAATGTATGCTAGTCATATGGATACCTGAATTCCAATAGAATACAGCATTCGAATGGTACTGAACTTAGATATCTTTCTTCCGCCTCCAATTTCAAATGCAAGTGCACCACTGCAAACATATAGAGGATAACAAAAGTTTGATTTACAGAGCTGGTACAAACTTCAGCATAAGAATGGAGTCTCTGAAACAACATTTAATTCAAAAAAAACTGTGACAAGATTTATTCCGAATGTCTAAATACTAATTAAAAACGAGAACAAAAATGAATAAATTCATTGTGAACTTAATATAGTTTCTAGCTCGAAGAGGCGTTGAAATTTATTTATGGGAAATATCACTACATACATTATAGCACTTGCTGGACAAATGACAATCTATTAACTGTGTATCTGTAATGTGGTTAAGAAAGAAGCAACAATATTTATTTATTATTATTGGGAGCAATAATTGCCCTTATTGGTAAGGGCCGGAAGATGATGTTTGGGACATTGTACTGTTTTAAAAATATTGAATTGCAACATTACTACAAGCTATAACACATTGTAAAACAATAAAGACTCGATACTACAACTGGTATTAGTGCCAAAGTCTTCGACCATCAAGAATTGCAAGTTTGTGCACTTATCGAGAGAGAGAACAATGGAAATAACCATGAAATAGCATCAAACATTCGAGAGTTCAAACAAACAAAAGTAAAAGACACCTTCCCACTGTGCCTGCAATGCGTCCATGTGACTTTGAGGAAAAGCGGTGAGTGTATTGAGCAGTTGCACCAAATGAGCTTGCGCCAAGCTACAGGATCGGATAGTGAGATAAGTGTTATAATAAGAATGAAGCGGCGCTCATTTATTTTAATCAATAATAATGTTGGTAGAGCATACGATGAAATCACATATAAAATGAAGGGATCATGAAATTGCCTCTTCTATATCAATAAGGAAAAACTGGATGCAAATAATGCAGTACGACTTTTTAATTGATTAAGAAATATGTATTACCTTCTTAGAAATATATAAATTGAAAACAAAAACAAACAATTGAAATTTAAAAGCAATGCTACCTTAAGCTCTCCGGAAGCAGACATTTTTTCAGCCTTCTTTCGCCATCCAACACCAATGGAAGACTCAGAACCTAAAGCAAGTTGAATCTGTGAGACAAAAAAGGGACAGAAAGGAGTTACTTGTAAAGTGGGAGAGGAATAAATTTTAAGGTTAAAAATAGTTGGTATTGTTTGAAAAATTCATTGGACATTGACCAAACAAAATACGACAGAGGTAAACAAAATACAGCTCCGTTCTCATGCATTGCATGAAAGAACAAGTTGTGTTGGTTCTATCTCGACTCCATAAGAAATTGTGGAGTGGATCTCCCAACTGATGGACTAATCTTTTAGGTTTGAGCGCTCCTCTTGAACTTATGGACCTAACATTAATTCTTTTGTTGAAAGTCGACACACCAGAAGCAGGCGCCTTAGAAAGGCCAACAATCAGGTCAATATCGATAATGTGACCCATGTTCACATTCTACATTATTAAATTTGTTTAATAAGAAGAAGGAGATGAAAGCCGACACAGCAGAAGCAGGAGCCTTTGAAAGGCCAACAATCAGGTCAATATCGATTATCGATCATGTGACCCAATGACAAGAGAATTGGATAATAAGAGAAAATTCTCATTTTTCATTTCAGATTAAAAATTATAGCAGAACATATATTTACAAATGCAACCACAAATACAATGCATTAGAATATTTATTCACAATAAAACTAATATAATCAACTAAAGATCTTTCAATCCCAAGAATTATCACAAGTTCCTGAAAGACCACAAGCACTAATGCATATTTATCGCTGCATTGAAGGAATAACAAAGTAATACAGAAAATTCTAACATTTCCATTTGTTGTCTCTGACATTTGACGGGTCCAGGTGTTAGATAGATTCAATGAGCCATCTTTCAGAGACATGGTAACACCCGCTGTTGCTGTAGAGTGAATAGACAACTGGCTGCAAAAAAATAAATAAAGTACAAGTTAGTGAGTGAAAATACTTTCACCTAAGAAGATACAATATACCTATTGGGCAAAGACAACCCCACCGTGAAGTTTGAATTCCTAATAGTGATTGCAAACCTAAGGATCCCATTAGTTCTACAGAAGAAACAGGAGATAATTGATGCCTAAAGACAGCTGTGGCACCACCACCCCCAGAATATCCTTTAACCGCCAAATTTCCACCAATAGCAATAGAATTAGACTTGGATATTTGAGATTGAACTTCACTAGCCATAGCCATCCTGACATTCAACATGAGCATTAACAAAGGGTGAGAAAAAAGAAAGATAATGAAAGGAATGTGTAGTTAGAATCTCCAGCTGAGAATGTAACTAAGACTGGATATAAACACGAGGCTGTTTCCATGTTTAATTTTTTTAAGCAAAATTTTTTCATGCAGTTAAAACTTGCAGATAAAGTTAAGCTATTGAATCTTAGGGTTTTTAAGCCAAATGATCAAAAGAACAGTTAGATGACAGAACATCTGAATTTGAGAGACCACATAGGCACATGATTAAGGAGAGAAAATCATCGGTCATGCAAATGCCCAATTTGTAGAACAGCTTGGCCATTTATGAAGAAAGGAAGAACAGCACCAGAGTGACAGTATTTTATTATAGGCTGCATGTCACACTATGCATTATAGTTCATGCAAGGTAAAAGTTTCCTGAAAACAAGCTAGCCAAAACAAAACATCATAACATTTAAATTGAAAGCCAAGGAGGATTTAGAGAACACAGGTTGTACCCTTTCATAATGCCATCACCATCTAAAAATTCGGGCAATGACAAATTAGCCAGGATAGAGCCAGATGTTCGTACATGTGCAGAGACCCTTTCGTGATCTCTCTGACGCTTCAGCCTCTCAAGCTCTTCCTTGATCTCCTCAACTTTGTTAAGTTTAGGGCCAAGTTCAAGGCCAGACGTCAATCCCTCCATTCCATATATATCGTATATCAACCTTTTATTTTCATCAGTTAAAATCTCGTAAGCTTCACATATTCGTTGAAAGTTCTCCGTAGCAATTTCCTTCATCTGAAAAACAATTAAGCAGAGTATATATTGATGCACAGCAAAAACAAAAGGCTTGATCAGGTTAAACAAATAAATGATATTACATATCTGGCACATTATTCAGTGAAAAGAACTGATCATGAGTTTCAAGGAATTTTGTTGGTTTAGGAAATAGTTGCCAAGCACGCAAAAGGTACGCGCCTAGGAGATGACATCTTGGCGTATTCCTGTAACGGCGTACCACTTTTTTCCTTTTAAATCATCTTATCAAAATTCTTGTTTTAAAGGTAATTAAAATTGTCTTATTGATGTGAAAATCCTGGTTCATCTAATGAGTATATGTTTCTACCATTGTCTCCTGTACATCCACGAGTTTTTTTTATTGCTAAAGTCAAAGATTGTAGGTATTAAGGAAAAACCCATCCAAGTGATTCAATCCACTGTCTTGATCACATTTCAAGGTTTAGTTAGATTAGGAGCATACCTAGGTTATTAGTTCCTTCCACTTCATTGATAAAAGCCAGAGTGCCTTTATGCACCTAGGCATTTTCTTCCCAGTGAAAAAAATTCATATTTGCACCTCGTATAAGTTTACACCCTCTGACCCTCTTAGCACAAATCAATTGTTAAGAAATTCTTATTCTCGAACTTGAACTGTACATAATTCCCACCTCAAAAATTCAAACTAAGAATCAAGGTAATTTCATCAGAAGCTCAAACATAGTTCTAGGCACCAAGTGTTTAACATCATTCCTACCTTTAATAAAATTACCTTCCGATAACCAATTCTGAAGCGTGATTAACAACTTTTCCCAAACTTGACGAAAATCTAACCGTTATAACATTCTAACACTAACATAATACATTGTCATCCGTTAAAACAAATAATCGAGTTCGTCTAACAAAATCAATGATACAATCTAACTAAATATCACACTAAATATGAGGAAACAATCGATATTTTCAAATAAAAAAGAGTGAGCTGTTCTGTACTTGGGAAGCTTGGTATTTGTCAGGATGATAAACTTGAGCCCATTGACGATAAGCCCTTCTGATTTCTTCGTCAGATGCTTCGGGTGAAACGTGAAGCAACGCATACAGTTCTCTGTTGTTGGGTTCCTCATTTCGCTCCTTCATGTCTTCAAATTAACTGTGAATCGGTGAGGAGTTTAGGGTTTTAGCTGGAAGATGCTATGTTAATTGTCCCCAAATAAAATAGTTTCTAGCCTCTTGATGGGGAATTACACCGAAGCATGCCGATCAAGATGATAATAGTACCCAAAACTTGCGAAATAAAATAATCAACAAAAACACAAAGATTTACGTGATTCACCCAATATAGGCTACGTCCACG
>NW_027355162.1:0-6422 GCF_012295235.1 Primulina huaijiensis
TTATAAGAGTGAGACAGGAAGAAAATTGCCAAATAAAGTTTAACAACTCCACCAAACATCCCCATTGTAGGTAACAAGCATGTGAACCTTCACGTGATCTACTACTAACTTTATTTATTTACACCATCACGAATTGATTGTACTCTATCCTATGAGTTTTGTCAAGTCCGAAATCATCTGCTCTATATTATTATTCTATTTTTGTATATATTATATGATTGAACTTTTGATTTTTCATTATTTGATAAATAAATACACTTATGCAACATATAGATGTAGCACAGAGTGTACGTAGTTGAGGATTTCGTTCTCGGGAAAACTACTTAATCTATCCTTAAAAGGATACTGGATCATGTAATTAATATATTTAATGAAAAGTCAACCACATATTTAAGGATTCAATCACTTTGTTTTAACATTTGTTATCCTTGCTTGGAGAATTGTATTTTATCCTTTATTTTTAAGTTATTGGACTATGTAAACTCATGTCTAGATCGATATTTGATCAGAACACCAAACAATATCTGGCTAACATAACAACCAATGGGAGATTTATTTGATAATTTATTCGATTATGTTAGTTTAATGGACTCTTCACCAGTGTGTAAGCCACTAACTTGAACTTGTTTGAGCACTCTTTGTAACCAAGATTGCAGAACCATCCGCAAGAACTACACAGAGACTTCGACCAAGAACTTGCACAACCAACTTACTCACGCACACAACCTCTATCACAGTACGCAACAAGATTACGTGGTTCGGCCTCTTTCAAGTCCTATTGGTTATCACAATAGACGACCACTTTATCCTGCCCAATTCCAAGTTCTCTGATGAATCCTTTCAACCATAAAACTTCTTTGATGGCTTCGATGATAGCTACAAACTCTGCTTCAGTGGTTGATAATGCCAACACTGATTGGAGTGTAGCTTTCCAAGTAATGGCAGTTCCAAACATAGTGAAGATATAACTTGTTAGCGACTTTCACGTGCCTATATTTTCAGCAAAGTCTGAATCCACAAATCCCACTAGTGGACTTTCTTCTTCTTTGTTGTGTTTAAATTCCAGCCCAACATTTGCCGCCCCCTTCAAATATCTAATCACCCACTTCAGTCCTTCCCAATGAGAAGGACCAGGATTTGCCATGAACCTCGATACCAGATTTATTGCAAATGCTAAGTCTGATATACCTCCATATATAAGACTCCCAACACCACTGGCATATGGAACATTTTTCATCCTCTCATTCTCTTATCTGTCATGTGGAGCTTGGCCTTTTAAGATCTTCAAAATGTTGTCCAAGTGGAGTGGTTACTGCCTTGGCCTTCTGCATGTTATATCTGGTCAAGACCTTCCTTAGATATTGTTTTTGACTTAGGAACAAGTTCTTGTCTGCTCTCTGTCTTTGTATATCCATGCCTGATGCCCCGAATCTCTCTCGCTTCACCTAAGTTTTTCATTTCAAATTGGGAGTTTAGTTATTGTTTCAGCATTTTAATCTCTGACATGCTGCTACTAGCAATAAAGATGTCATCCACATATAACAGAAGATATAGGGTAACCTTCTCCTTCTTTAAGTAGACACAGCTGTCATATCCACTTATATACATCCCAATTTCTCTCATGTAATCATCAAATTTCTTATTCCACTGTCTAGGGTTTTGTTTTAGGCCATAAAGAGATTTCTTTAGAAGACATACATTGCCATGATTTTCTTTGGTGACATACCCCTTTGGTTGCTCCATAAAGATTGTTTCCTCAAGCTCTCCATGCAAGAATGCAGTTATAACATCAAGTCGATGTAATTCTAAATCAAACTGAGCGACCAAAGCAAGGATTAATCTTATTGAACTATGTTTTACCACTGGACAATAGATTTCATCTATTCCTTCGAGTTGAGAATAGCCCTTGGCAACCAATCTTGCCATGTATTTTTGCTTCTCAGTTCCTGGATTTGAGTCCTTGAGTTTGTAAATCCACTTGCAGCCCAATATTCATTGATCCTTAGGTTTATCAACTAATTTCCAGATCTCATTTTTCTTTAATGAATCCATCTCCTCATCCATGGCCATCATCCATTTCTGTGTTTGTTGGCTGACCACAGCTTCCTTATAAGATGTAGGTGTCACGGTCTCCACCTTTTCAGCTATATACAATGCGTACCATGTTAGATCAACTTGTCCATGCTTCTTTGGTGGCTTAACTTGGCTCTTTTGTCTGTCTCTGACCAGCGTGTATGTTCTTATGTCTTTGTTTGGTTCCGCTCCTGCTGATGATCTCGTTGTGCCAACCTCTGAATCAGTTTGAGTTTCATAATCATTCACATGGGTATTCTTTTCAGGCTTGACCTCGACTTGTGATTCCTCACACTCCACAGCTTCACTTTCTGGTTTAGTTTCCTTCAAAGCATACCCCATTTTTTACTAATCAAACACAACATTCCTTGAGTTAAAGCATCTCGGTCCTGTTTTTTCCAGGGGTTCCACAACTTATAACCTTTAGTACCTTCAGGATAACCAATGAATATACACATCAAGGCTTGTGCATCCATCTTATCTTGCTTTACATGTACATAAGCAAGACATGCACGAACTTTAAACCTTCATAATCTGCTGGTCTGCCACTCCATGCCTCCATAAGTCTCTTAAAACCTATGGAACTTGCTGGACACCTTTTGATTAGATAATAGGCAGTAGAAAGTGCTTCACCTCAGAATGTCTTAGGTAACTTTGAACTTAGAATCATGCACCTAACCTTTTCTAACAAAATTCTATTCATTCTTTCTGCAATCCCATTCTGTTGGGGTGTTCCTGCCACTGTGTTATGTCTGGTGATGCATCTTTCTTTGCACAACTTGTTAAACCGATCTGACAGATACTCAAGTCCATTATCAGTCCTAATGTGTTTCACTCTTTGACCAGTTTTGGTTTTCCCTGTAAATAGCCATTCTTTAAATCTTGCAGCAGCCTCATCTTTGGTTTTCAATATAGAAGTCCATAACCTCCTTGTGAAATCGTCTATGATTGGCATAAGATATCTTCCTCCTCCACGTGTGGCAGTTCTTGAAGGACCCCATATGTCCGAGTGTATATACTCTAGAGGTTTTTTGATGGTATGTTTTACCTCTGAAAAACTAACTTGTTTTGATTTTCCCAAAACATAATATTCACAAAGCTCCATATTCTGAATTTCAGCCGTCAACTGGCAGCCTCTGTTTGGACAATTTTTTGAGCCCTTTCTCACTTAAATGTCCAAGTTTTTTATTGTAATTTGTGTTCTGTATGCTTCTGTCTTTTGATCGTATCCCTCGGTTTTTCTTCTGGTATCTCTTGGAGCCTTTTTCTTGAGGATGAAGATCTTTTTAGGAAAGTCTCTCCCCTAACCGTTATATCCAATTTCCGATTTTTGGGCTTCTTGTTTCTTTATGCCACTTTGTTTATCAAAACCTCCTAACTCAATCTTATTGGGTTTTCCATTTATCAGCCCAATACCCTCCAAGTCCAATATTAGAGAAACCCGTACAACAGATTCAAACTCAAGTAAAGAAGTATTACATTGTATATTATGAAAAATTAATCAGACTTTTTAGAAAAAGGAATTAAATATAAAGATTCTTCGTATATTCAATATTCAATAAATTATAAATAAATCCGTAAACAAGTGATAGTTGTGGTACATGATTCGTTATATATTCAATATCCAATAAAAAAAAAAACAAGTGATAGAGAACAAATGATTTGGCACCTCAGTACATTTCCTCAGATTGCAGATAAAAGAACACCAACTGGAATAAACAAAGAAAGAGATTTCTATGAGCAATACCAGTATACCACCCCCACTAGCACGGAATTCACCAGAGTACCGTGAGATGCTACAAACATGAAAACAAGTGTGAACTAATCTAGTGATATGCAAAATTGGAAACGAGATGACAGCCATTAAGTAAACTGGATACTGGAAACAAATAGGTAACATAGGTATAACAGAAGCATCATGCTTCACATCTTTCAAAACAACATAAACAAAAATACAAAAGAGAGTCCAAAAAAGGTAAAAATCCACTCGAAGGTCTCTTAAGTAGTAAAAAGACAAAACACCTAAGTGTTGGTGGCTCTGGTGTAAATCTGCTGGCTTGAATGAACTGACACCATTCTGATCAAACCTTTAGCCATCAATTCTCTAATGGCCCTCCTTGCCAGTGATCCATTGATCTGTGAATACATATTTGATTGGATCAGATGTAATTAGTGCAGTCCATATAGCAAAACAAATTTATATCAAGAAATTTAACTGTAACAAAAATGGGTAATCAGAACACAAGGTTTCACATTGACACAAGAGCTGCCATCCATTAAATCAAGAGACTGCAAGACATAAGAATATCAAGCCTTTATACACTAGGAAAAGGGGTGACCAAAACACAAAGTTTCATTTTGAGACAAGGGCTGGATAAAACTATTTTCCATACACATACTTGAGCTAGACAAGTTCATTAACTAATATAAATCTAGATAACTTCCATCCCAACTGATGTTGAACTTTGTATTCGCCAGGAAGAATTCAAGAAGACTGCCAAACATACCACAAAACCATATATCAAAACAATTACATGGTCAAGAGAGTTTCAGTTAACTACAAATCCTACAGGAGAATGCATAAAAAAACAAAGGAAGCATCTATAAAAGGAGAAAATAATCCAACTTATGAATCCAATTCCTACTCTGTCAAAGCAGAAACTGTTCAATTAAAGAGCTAATCATAAAGAAATATTTGAAGGTAGCATTCATGCAGGAATTTGAAATTGCAACCACAAACCAAGAGAATAGGTTCCCAACAGTCCACATCTCCACATCCACGCGAACACTAATTAAACCATGAAAAACCACATCGCCACGATCGCCAAAATTAGTACATAACCATCATCACATTCCAGGTAGCACAAAAATTAAACACAACCGAATCCACAAAGATTTTTAGACAAGAAAAATGTTTAACAGCAAATTCATGATGCTAAAAACAAACTGAAAACAACTCATAAATCAAGCATATGGCGCAATCCATCTATCAAAGAAGGAATAAACTCACTCTGAGACGGTCGGAAAGAACCGAAGGAGTGATGAGCTTGTACTTAGGAGCCTCGGACAGCAGTTTGTCGTAGGTCGCCTTATCAAACATCACCATGTTGTTCACCTTCTCCTTTTGCTTACCCTTGCTCCATTTCTGCAAATGCAACATTTCACCAAATCAAAGTTTACTCTTGGGGCCACGTACGGCCAATAACACACGCACACAACGCAGAAAAGCAAAAATAAGCAGTAACCTTCTTCTTCTGTTTTCCACCACCGGACTTCGCCGGCTTGGATGCTGGCGGAGGAGCTTTTTCCTTCTTCGGCGCCTGAAAAAGAAAATAGAAACATGATTAACCAGAAATCACAAATGGGATTTCAGCTTGTGCAATTCAGATCACCGCCTTACCATTGGAAAATGAAGCGTAGGAGTCGGTCGAGAGGCGGCGGATAATCGTAGCCAAAGGCGGAATGAAGAGAGTACGATTAGTGATCGAAAACCTAGTTAGGGGTTTTATTTTGCTTCGCTCTGTAAAACGACGTCTTATCTTCTCCCATTTGGGCCATAAGGTAAGCCCAATCAGAAGCCCAAATTGCGCTAAATGTGGTTCTCTGAAAATGAAATGTTTGTATAATAAATTAAAAACCAATTTATTTATTATTTATTATTTATTATTATTATTGTTATTTTTTATTTTTACTGCTTTAGCAATAATATTTAGCAGTTAATTTAAGCAGGATAGTTTCAAAACAATATATTTTATGTGTCAAATAAATTAAACATACACCTATATGTTAAAAAAAAACAATGCAAAATCTTTTGTTCGACTCTATTTCACTTCCCCTTTTCGTCACAACTATCTATAATCGAATTTCATGTCGAGTTTAGTGGTTTTTCGAGTCATTCTTATAGTGTGCGTCGATTATGAAGATTACCGGTTTTTTATCAGCTCGATATCTCCATATGAGTTGTTTCTTGATAGAGTGTTTCTTGTTTATTTACTAGTATTTTGGTAATGTGATATAGATTGACCCGCTTTATATTTACAAAAATAATAATTTTCTGACATAAAAAATTTTATTTTTTAATGAACTGGGTCCGATTTCTAAGAATTAAATGAGGAGCGGGGTCTTAAACTCAACTCTTTATTTTCTAAATTAAGCATAACGATAATCATCATCGATTCGAAAGGATAAGGGACATAATCAAATATGTAATCCGACTCTAAATTCCCTTAATCCAGCGTGTTTATACCGTGTGCTTACCAATTATTCTTAAACACAACGAATCAATTTTAAAAAAGTGAAGGATCAAGAATATTGTGCACTAATCTTTGCCTTTACACATGTAATAATAA
>NW_027355163.1:0-6454 GCF_012295235.1 Primulina huaijiensis
ATCCAAATCTTTGGGTTGAACCAAATACAATTTTTGACAATTTATGAATGTACCTTAAGCTTTAATGTTTGTATGTTAATAAATTCCATGAAGTTATTAAAAGTCTATTGAAAATTTGAATACATGTAGATTTTTATAGAGTTTTTAAAAATCAATGTTGAATACCACTTGAGTTTTTAAAACTTTATGAAAGTTTATTTTGAATACAATTAGACTTCTATAAAGTATGTAAAAATCTTAATTGAATACATCCAAACTTTTAAAATGTACAAAAATCAATAAAAATCCATAAATCTCCTATATTAAATTTCCCTAAATTTCCTGTTACTCGATGAAATAACTTTGCCTACGGTTGCTGCTCTGAGCTTTGCCAAAGATCGAGGGAACAGACTCAGGGACTCGAAGATTTCCGACGGTTGGGGTTCTGCCGCCGTTGAAAGCTGACGGATTGCGGTGGAAAGGTTGGTCACCAGAATCAACTAAGTATTTGGGAGCCTGGAGGTAATGTGAATCACAAGGTGAGAGACGAATCACTGACAATTTTTATTTTTTATAGATTTCAAAATCAATTATGATTTTTATTTGATTTTTTTGTATTTCTATAGTGGAATTATCGAGAGTATTTGGTATATTTAATCACTGTAATTTGATTGAAGTTTGAGTGTAAATTGTTTGAAGTTTGAGCGCTTCGGATCGAGATCGGCAATGGAAGGATCGGTCGGAGGGGGAGGTTTGGAGAGGGAAAAATCGACTCCATTGTCTTCCTCTAGCAATGTTTCTGCTGTCGCTACTTTCTGGAAAGGTATTTTTGTGTAGATTGTCTTAGTTCGCGAGTTTTACTATCTACTTGGTTTCTGCATTTTTCCAACTGCGATTTGCTTTAATTTTTTTTTTAAATTTCTTGATTTCCGCGATTCCCCGTTCTTTCATGATTAAACTTGAAAATTTTTACAGTAATTTTTTGCTCTCTGATATCCAAGATTGACCTCCCAATTCCCATTTCATCCTTTGCTATTTTTTGACGGATTGGTGTTTTTAAGACTATATAGGTGTCAAATATAGTGTTGCAGCTTGAACTAAAATCGAGATGTTCCTTAGAACAGTAGAAGTTGCCTTTGAGATGATTTTGAAATGTTCTCTTTTTAGTAAGAAACAAAATATAAGTTAGATAAACTATGGATGGATATGACGATCTGCATGCCGATATTCTGAGGAATAAGTTGAGAACCCAACTTGGCTAACCTGTTTCAACGTAATCATATTACACCATTATTGATCTAGACTAATATATGTTGCCACTCAAGTGATAATGAACTTTATGGAGTTTATTACCTGGCAAGATGCATTGCAATTATTCTTTAATAGGAGATGCTGCTTATACCGATACGAAGCATACATGTTTCATTCACCTTGAGAAAGGAAAAAGGTTGATGTTTAAAATGATATGTGTAAATTTTATTACTTGCAGATTTTGATCTAGAGAAAGAAAGGAGCATCTTGGACGAGCAAGGACTGAGAATTGCAGAAAATCAAGAAAACAGCCAGAAAAATCGCCGAAAGCTTGCAGAAAGCACTAGAGGTATTGATTTATCTGATCAACAATTAGATATTTTTCATCATTCTGCGATACATGATTGTGAAAAGTGAAGCTTCAACATTTCAATAAATCAGTGCCAGTTTATTTATGTTATTTTTTCATGCTAACAGTTTTTAAGAAGGCTTCCGATGAAGAGAAGTTGGGGTTGTTCAGTGCATTACTTAAGGGTTATCAAGAAGAGGTTGATAACCTAACCAAGAGAGCGAAATTCGGAGAAAATGCTTTTCTTAACATTTATCAAAAACTTTATGAAGCCCCAGATCCTTATCCACTTCTTACTTCCATTGCGGTCAGTCGCCTTTTCTTAAAGGGTTGTTTTTCATATAGTTAGCTATTCATGTGAATACTATGAGATATTACACTTTTCTCTTTCCTAGAAACAAATATGAAAAAGCCTTGTGCCTTTTTTTCTTTAAATGTGCCAAATTTTCAAACGAATTCCTGTTAAGATACTATGATCTGCAGACAATAAAAAATGCAATTTTAGTTTTATTAGACTGTTTATAGAACAATGTATAGTTAACGTGGCTCTGAAAATAACCATAGCTTTTTACAACTTTTGCAAAGCTTTTGAACCAAGCTCTTCGAGATTGTTTAAGCCATGTAAGGAATATCCGAGCTTGCAAACTTTGTTACAGCCGATTACCTCTTCAAATCCTTGTGGTAAACTCATAAAATCTTCCTCTTCTAAGACTCCATATTGGAAAGTGTGCTTTATGATCACTGAGTGAGTCTACAATTTCCCATGTCCCCTTTTTCCTCAAAGCCTGCATCTTTTCCGTCATTGTTGATTTCTAGTCACGTTTATTGAGTTCTTCCTAAATGTTTCTTGGTACAAACAAGTTGGAAATTTTGGATATAAAGGCCGCATGTATTTTTGAAAGCTTACCATAAGATATATATTTGGAGATTGGATGATCGGTAGAGGAGCGTTTTCCTTTCCTATTAGCTATAGGAATATCAAGATTGTCTATTGGGTTTTTAGGACTAGATACGATATTAGGCTTGGAAAATTCATCAGGACAGGGAATGCTAGTTGATGAAGAAGTGTCTAGAGTACCTGAATTTTTTCTAGGTTCACTGCCAGGGTGTTAGATTGAGCTTGGGCTAAAGGAGTAGTGGGATATCTACTCTTTTGATGATTCTTTCTCCTTGTGTAGACATGAAACTATAGATTTTGTACCTTAGGAATTTTAGGTACTACTTCTCCCCATATGATAGAGTTAGCAATGCCAACAAAATGGTATTAGGAATAACAATTTCATTTTCGTTATCACGATTCACAGGTTTCTGTATAAGTAAATTGGTGGGAATAATGTCCCAAAAAATTTCTGACTCTTTGGTTCTTCCCAGGAGAGAAATTTTGTGAAAGTCTGGTTGATGTTCAAGGAAAGTAACATCCGTAGTTATTATAGTCTTCCTAGTCTTTGGATTAAAACACTTGTAGCCTTTCTTGTTTGGTGCATAACCATCAAAATACTTTTTTCAGCCCTTGGATCTAATTTGGAGTGTCCTTTACTTGATAAATGGACATAGCATCCAAATAATCTAGGAGGCAGATATGATATTATACGTGTTTTCGGAAAATATTGCTCAAGTCAATTTAGGGGTGTATTATAGTTCAAAACACGAGTAGACATTCTATTTATCAAATATGATGCAGTTAAAATAGCTTCTCCCCATAGGTTTAGGAACATGCACAGAAAACATAACTGCACGAGCAACTTCAAGTCGGTGTTTATTTTTACGCTCGACAATACCTTTTTGCTGAGGTATATTAACACAAGTAGATGAATAATGAATGTCATTTTCTTTCAAAAAGTTCCCAAGACTTCTTTAAAGTACTTTATTTTGTGATCGATATGAAGAATTCCTATTTTTCTTTGAAATCGATCTTCTATCAAAGTAAAACTTTTAATTAAAATTCCATCTTCAAACTTTTTGCTAATTAAATAAATCCATTTATATGGATATGATCATCAATAAAAGTCACCAACCATCTTTTACCGGACAACGTATTGATTTTTGAGGGACCCCAAACATCACTAAAAAAGTCTTGAAGCTGATAAGGTTTTGAGGGATAAACAGTTATGTGACTTTTTGATAAATGCAGTTTTCACAACAAAACTTAGAACAATCCATTGCTAAAGCATAATCTGATCCTTAACAGAGATCAAACTAGTAATACTAAGACCTTTGTTGTCTTTAATTTTATATTCTGAATCTTCAGATTAATAAAGGTCATCTATCAGTTTAGCACTTGCAATCGTCTTCCCTGAGCTCTGTTCCTGGAAAATACAGTGAGATTCAAAGAAGTGGCGCTACATTTATAACCTTTAGATAATTTCCAAACTGATAGAAGGTTACATGCAAGTTTAGGGATATGAAGAATATATTTATGAGAGAAAGTGTTAGATACATAACCGAACCTTTACCGGCTATCGGATATTATGGACATCTGCTGTACGGATTTTTTCATAACCATAGCAAGGGGTGTAAGTACTAAAAAAATGAGGAAAACTTGTCATATGATTGGGAGCCTGAATCAATAATCCAAGGGGTCAAAAAATGACATGTAAGGGTTGTTTAGTGACTTTAGTCCTACCTGTTTGCGCAAGGGAAGTATTAGGAGTACCCGAAAGTCCTGAGTTGGATTTTAGTAGCTTTAGAAGGTGATCCACCTGCTCTTTGTTAAAGGGAACAGTTTCAGCTTCATGGGCAGCAGCAGGTGGACGATTGAATCTGCCCTCACACGATCCTTTCCAGTTTTCTTGGTTACCATGAATCTTCCAGCAGTTCTCCACTGTATATTGTGGTTTATTTCAACGCTCAATTCATATACCTGATATTGATTACGCAAATCAGAATACATTTGATTAACATTCACCAAAGCTCCTTAGCCGTGTGGTACCACAATTGGAGCTTATATCTTTCTTCATAGAATTCACCAACCACATTACCATAGAATTTTTGGCATCCCATGTCGGGTAGGTTGGATCCTCGATCCCGGGCTCCTGTTTTTCACCTGTCAAATAACCGATTTTCCCCTTCCACGAATATACATTCGCTCATATTAGAACCAACACAGAAAATTTTCTCCATTTGATTTTATGGTGGTAATATGAATGGAGTGAGATTCCAATGTGGGTGGCTGGGATGTAGTGGCCTTTAGCATATTCATGGATTGCTCAGAAACAGCTTCAGACATGTGGGATAGATGCTGATCTTTGGGCGGCTGTAACTATGATTTGAGCGCACGTGGATGTAATAAGGGTTGGGTTACGGGCCACACTGTCGTATTAAGGTTTGGAAGGCTAGGGCTTTTGCTCTAAGAGGATCAGCGTGTCGATGATGCCATATTAGAGAATATACGAATGGAAGAGTTAATTTTATTCTATCGAAAAGTAAGAGTACAATGTAAATTATATAATGATACAAGATAACTATTCTAGGAAACTACAAACTGACAAGAAATGATTCTAGGAAACTAAATCGGTCAAAAATCAAATTCTACTGATACACCATCCTATCAACTATTCTGAATGTTGAGAGAAATAGAACAACTTAGATTTGAGAATAAAGAACACATATTTTCTCTACGTTTTCCATAAAAATTGGTACAACTGCTGCGTAAATTTATAAAATAGACATCCAATTAAATTAACTAAGTAATCCTAATTTCTTGACTGAAGGAATAGAATATTATTGTTTCCATATACTAAAAACATTCCTATTTCTTCTTCACTGAATATGATATCGTATGTTCCAAGTTCCAACACTTCCATAGCAGTGGAATACTGGATGCAACATTATATATTGCACTGGAATATGATGGCTGTCTATTTATATACATTCTGAAATTCTGACACACACAAAACTTACTCTTAGTCGTGTTTCTTCGGTCTATGTATCTCCAAATTAAGGATTTAGTGAAGTTGCAACCACGAACTTTTTCTATTTGAAACTACTTGTTCCACCTTAGAATGCATGCGTGAGTTTGTGTATGTGTGAGTCTATATGTGTATATGTATATATGTAATTATGTACAAAAAATCAAGAAAATTGTGTCTGCTTCTTGAATTAAACTTACTTTTAATACCAGTTGTTTAGCATGTGGCTCATATATGCCAAGCAAGGATTAGAAGGTACAAGCAAGCTCTTTCTTGATTAGAAATCTCTTCCTCCATGCAGTGCATGGATACACCACAAATCAGCAAAGTGCAGTGTTCAAGACTTGTAATACTTGAATTTTCATCTGACATGTCATCTGACATGCCCTAGTCGAAAATTAAATTGAAAGAATGCTGATATTTTTTATGGCAAACCAACATACTAATAAGATTACATCTCAGTTTTCCCTCTTCTGTCAGTACCTTTTACTAGTTTGGTACTCGAGATATGCGCTGCCCTGACCCCTTATTGTTGTATTTCAGAAACTCCATTCAAATTCAACATTTTTTATTCACATGTGTTCACAACCAAATACATCTTAAAGTAAACGAAGCAAGACAATAATGAGATCAAATGGGAGCAATAAGTTGATGAAGCAGTGTAAGAGTGAAAGGGGATGTGACAAAAACATGAGAGAGGGAGGGTATTATGGATCCAAACCACCCCAGTACGCAAACGGATCAAGATGCAAAGCCCGGGTACATAATTTAACAACGATTCAGCCATGGAAGATTCTAGAACAAAGAGTAGGGAAATCTGCAAAGATTGATTCAATCTTAAGTTACTTTCCATTTTTGCCATAAATGGCATTATTTCAGGATTTAAGAATGCATTAAGCCACGCCCTTCATAAATAAACGATGTTAGGGGGTGCCAAAACGAGGTAATTTAATTCGATTCTGGGAGG
>NW_027355164.1:0-6506 GCF_012295235.1 Primulina huaijiensis
TTTGTACACATAATTTGTAAGCTAGTTCATTTACACTTTGTAACAGGGCTGCCTCGGTGCATTGGATGATATATGCCAGCGTTAAAGTTTCTAGCAAGAATAAAGCAAAATATAGGACTGTGAAAGGTCATACAACTGTTAATGTTTTGGGGGGTTTGTGATCGTGAGATATATGAAGTTCATTTACGCCCCAACGGGTTGTATTTTTGGATGTAGGAACAAAGTTTTCCTGGATTCGAGGTATCAAAGGAAATTTCAGATTTTTGTGAGGAATATTCAAATTTTCAGCATATTAAATTAGGAAATTTTGAATTATTGAGTTGTATAAATTGAGTATTCAATAGTTCGATGGCTTGCAATCATTAAATATAATTGTTGGAAATTAAAATGATAATTTTTGACATAAAATACAAAGTTGAGAATTTAGAAAAATTAATCGCTTGAATATTTGTTTAACTTTATTTAAAGTTAAAAGAATATTTTGCGACAAATTAAAATAAAAATAATTGATTTTATGGATTCTAATTGAATATTCAAATTTTAGGAATTTAAAGTGCCTAAATAGCTCAAATTGGAATTTTAGTGAATTTAAATGGTTGTTAAATATTTGTATGATAATAAAACTATTTAAACTTAATATTCAAATGATTTTATTAATTGGAATTTTCAGGCTTTTTTTGAGAATTTAAATTATTGGTAATTGCTTGGTTGAGATACGTAAAGATCAATTATTTTCATGATATCTGACAGAAACATGTGATGTCATATGTATTATCGGCTATTTATTGATTTATGTAGTGTTATATGCCGAATCACATATTATCAGTTGGTAATTGTTGTGCAAAATAAAATAGAATAATTCTTTTATACACACATTTTTATTTTAATTAGTCAAATAAATATAATTGAATATATAATATTGAGTATATATATTATTGACATTCATTTATATTTTGGTTGAAATCCATTATATGATATTATGTTGTGTCATGAGGATTTTTGAGAACCTCGATTCGATTCAGCTTAGGCAGTTGCTAGCATCAAGAGTGAAGCCATATCCTAGACACGGCCCACTTAGGCAGGGACCAACTCGAGTATATTATATATGATTGTTGATATCGATCATTTGACTCTTGATACCCTGGTGTCTTGTACCTATACATGCATCGCGTTCATGTATCTCGTACTGAGGTTATGACCTCCCGAGAGAGTGGTGTCGTGTTTTTTGTGTGTGGACATGAGTCACATGACAGGTAGCACAAATTGTTTGACTCTATGTGCTCAAGAGGAAGCATCATGAAGTACCAGCGTTCTTTGAGAGTGTACTAAGCTGTATTTAGGTACTTTGTCCTGGTGTGTCTCTCAGATAGTATATGTATATATTATGGAGTTGTACTTTTATCGGGGGATGTCTCGAGTAGTTATATTATTATCGAGCTTTGACGACTCTATGATATTTTTGGTCTGTTTATGTCATGATTGTACTTGACCAACACTTGTTTATGTTAGCTGTGTTTATTGAAAGCATATTTTGTTTATTATGTGTATTTATTTTCTGGTATGTCCTGTTTACGAGAAGATAATGTCAAAAATTTTATAGGACTAAAAACAAAATTTCAACTCACTTATCTGTTGTTCACTAATTAATCATGATTGTTTGTTAGTAAATCGTGATTAAAATAACGAACCGTCACAACTCCAATATTATGAGGTGTATATTAACTTAGATTGGCTTCCAAATAACCTAGTGGTCTCTAAATTTTGAGTCAAAATTGGCAATAGTAGTATAAAAATGATTTGATAAAAATTGACAATTGTATATGTAATGGCATCTCCTAAAAATAATGACTACAAGAAATGTGTTGCTACTTGTATTATAATCTCCTTAATCTGGTTAATAAGATGATAGTTTTAAGAAATATTAATACTCAAAACTTAAAAAAAAAAAAATTCTATTTTTAAGATAATATCCTAAGGTTGCAGATATTAATGTTATTATTTTTCATATGAAATCAACAGAAAAGTGATTGTTTATCAAAAACACAGATCTCCGTGTACGAGGCTCTCTCAAAGTTTCTTGAAAAATCGTGCAGGAAGATACACACGATTTTAAATCAGCTGGCAACACGACTCTCGGTGAAATACGGACAATCCAAGAAAATAATAAAAGGAAAGTTCAGGAAATGAATATGATAAAATAAAAAATTAGATCAATTCGACTCCTCAAGGCGCATTAAACACCACACCTAGTACACCTAGTAAAATCCTCAAACTTAACTTAATCGCTAAGAATAAAATCAAGAATTACATCCCATTTCCGAATCCCAAAAAATCCCTTTATAAAGAAGAGTGGAAAAGGCGATGCCGAAAAATCACAATTTTCTCCCAAAGATAATTTTGTCACAAATATTGCTGCTGTTCTTGTTCTTGACATCAACCATGGCCGCTGATTCATCTTCTTCTGAAGCTAAAGTTCACATAGTTTACACCGAAAGACCTGAAGGCCAGGAGCCTGAGGAGTATCATATCAAGACCCTCTCCTCTGTTCTTGGCAGGTTGGAGTTGTGTTAAAATTTTCTTATGAAATAGGATTTGAATGAAAAACTGTGTCTTAGATCTATCAAGTTTAGAAAAGTTTCAATCTTTTGGGATCCCTTTGGAGGAAAGTATGTTTAAGTGATCTGGGATGGAATCTTTTGGTGTTTGATTGTGAGTTCTCATGGGTTTGACTGATTTTTTTACTGCATATGTTATCGTGACGATAAAAACTATGGGTGATCTGGGCTAATACGGTTTCTTATATGTTCTTTTATGGGTTTTTATTCGAATCTTTGATGATTGTTTTATCAAGATCGAAGATAGAGGTGTATAATTGTGATGAAAATTGTTATATATGGTGGTATGTGAAATTGTTTTTGAAATTTTGGTTAAAAGTGAGGATGCTGCGAAGGGGGCTTTGTTGTACAGTTACAAGCATGCAGCCAGTGGGTTCTCTGCTAAGCTAACTCCTGAACAAGTCTCTCAACTTTCAAGTACGTTTTTTTCACTATTCTTTTGCTGTGGGTTAATGGATTTGTAGTAATTTACCTGTTGATTTTTGGTGTCTTAATTCATAATGTAGTGTCATTTGAGAAAGTAGATCTTTTTATGATTATGCTGGTTCTGTGATTTGCTTCTGGTTTTGCTACCAATTTGTACAACTTGTATGCCAAGACACTCCAAAAAATTGATCCTTGGTGGTGTTGGTTATGCCTATAATCTGTACGTAGCTCGAATATGTGTTATGTCCAAAATTAAGTTGAGAAAAAACTTTGGACACGGCCGCACAGGGTTTCGGACTAGTTCTGGACACAACCAGTGTTTCTTTTAACATTTATAGCCCAATTTTTTTTTTTTTAAAATACCATTTTTTAGCATTTCCTGTTTATGTATGTATTGTATGACAACTTCAATTTCAAGACATGGAAAAGACTTGTGTATTTTAGTTTCTCCGTGAATCTGGTATATATTTATTGCTGCATATTTTTCCAATTTTGATATGTGTACTTGATATTTTTCATCTTTTATTGTTAACATCAATACTTTACATGTGCGTGCGTGTGTGCGCGTCCACATTTTGCCATATGGGACCATAAATTTTTTAGAACTTTGTGTAACATTGCCGAGTCCGTGTCCGTGCTACATAGTTATGCTTATGTTTGTGTTCGTTTTGTGTTTTTTCCTTAATGTTAAATGTATGATATATGTGTATAGTGTTGAACAAACGAGAGTATATTCTGGTGTTTCTTGGTTCTTAGCGTTTTTTTCTCTCATGGGTGAGAAGGATCATTGCCTCTGAAATGAAAATAATTTAAAAAAAGGAGTAGAAATGTAATTCTTGACCCTTCAAAAAGTTCCATGTTGCTTTGAAACTAAATTCTTTCTCAGTTGCTGGACTATCTTGATTCTGTCTCATATTTACAGTCATAGGATTTTTCGCTTGAGTTCAAAACTTCATTATTTTGCGTGAATGGACTTTATGCATGGAGTAAATGGAAAGCGAGAGGAAATTTTTTTGAGGGAAACTGAGTAATTCTGTTTTCTTCACTGCAAACACTCCCTTAGATTCCAGACTTGGATATTTCTCTTATTCTAATTTTTTGGCCTTGTTTGCATTTTGGATGTATATTTGAGTCTTAGGTTCTACTTGAAGCAAAACTATGTGATCCCTTAGCCAAGAAACCAATCTCCTTGCTGTATGGGCACCAAAGATGAAATTTATCTATTTTAAACAAGAGAATACCTAGATATCACAAAATTTTAATTTAGTCTCTAAAATTTTACTCCCATTCGAGTCGCTATCTGATCGTAGTTTTTGTATCGTCCCATTCTGTTCATTTTCATTAGTGCACTAAATCTACTTCAAGATACTGATAATAGTACGATACAATCTGCAGAACAACCCGGCGTGCTTCAAGTCGTCCCTAGCCAAACTGTCCAGCTTCACTCCGGACATGGGAAGACTCACGTTTGAAGGGTTAATGGTCTACCACAGTTAGTACTTCATATCGATATGTATATATATCGTCCTTACTGTGTTTCGACAATCGACTTGTTCTAAATAACATCTTTTACTTCGTCTTCAATAAAGATACATGAATCGTTCGAATATGCAAGTTTTATTTGTGTTTGAGGCATCTTTTGATTCACTTGGTTGTATTATATATCTCTTACTGCATCAAATCAATATGCTTGTTCCATGAACACAATCCAAGGAAATGACTATTGGAGAGAATTGGAAGTTTAGAATGAACTGAATTGAAACAAAAACACATAATATATTTTTTACTTTTTCTGGATTAAGTATATCTTTGACCTTTTTCATTTAAAATTTGGCTCGATTTGAAGTTTAGTGTGAATTTAATTATTGGGCTTCATTAGACAAAAGTATTGGGCTTCATTAGACAAAAGTTCCAACTATGGTTGAGTTTAATAGCAGGATATGTATCAATACGAACGACCAACTTTAGAGGTCATGGTTCCAATTTGATTAAAAGAAATATATATATTTTTGAGGATGAGACTTCGTAAATTTTTTTAGAAATCCTAATCTAGGCGGTGGGGAGGACTCAAGTTCGAGTCAATAAACTGGAGAATTCAGGTTAGACCATTGAGCCAAGCCTTCGGTTTCGAGACTTCGTAAATTTTAAGAGAACCATGAGAGGCAAGGATATGCTTGACATGATTGGCGTCACGTTCACAAGGTTGAACTTTCGAGTTAGATTTATGTGCATGCAAACAAGAGCTGCGATCGAAAGAGATGATGGATCCTTTTGCTGCAAAAGAGCAAGGGATTGTAAATGGAATTAACCATATTTGTGGCATGTGTTTCTATGATAACTTTAGTCCATTGATGTTGAAGAGCCATTACCGATTTTTCGCGAACAGCGTTAAATTCCGCTACAAAGCTTCAACTCTGCCACCGAAGAAGGCGACGACTTAGAAAATACTTTATTTGAAGATGATGATGGGAGTTTGGGAGTAATATAACATAATAGATTCATCTTTATACAAAATATAAATTTGTAATTAGCAAATTTTTGTACACAAGTAAGCCAAACATGGGAGCATTGATGAATCAACTGGTTTCGAGAATTAAATGTTTTTGGAAAAGTATATTGATATTTTAACATTTTGTTCAAAAAATTAAACAACTCGTTTAAGATGGTGCCATTACTCTGAATGGATCAAACTCAACGCAAAATAAAATTAGAACGAACACAACCAGCCAGCTTCTATATCACAACCTTAGAATAAGGCAACCCATGGATGAAGCTCTATCAATTCCAGTGTTAGGACATGAATTTATGAAGTTTCAAAAGTTTGAAAGATTAATCTACTAGATGTAAGAACATATATATTCCCATGTCTATTTCAAGGTTGC
Organism: Primulina huaijiensis; assembly: GCF_012295235.1. Taxonomy (NCBI): domain Eukaryota; kingdom Viridiplantae; phylum Streptophyta; class Magnoliopsida; order Lamiales; family Gesneriaceae; genus Primulina; species Primulina huaijiensis. The sequence goes on from NW_027355164.1 coordinate 5,924, forward strand.
TAACGAAAACAACGATGAACCTAACAAATCAAACCCATTAGTCATCCTAATAACTCATCAATGATACATCTTGAGAGCGAAAGCATCATTCCATGATCAAAAGGGATACATCAATCATATTTGGTCAGGTTTTCAGTGTGGAACACAAGGAAGGATTTCATAATGGTAAAAATATTTTGTTTTAGTTCTCCAGTACTAAATTGCATGAACTATATCACAGTATTTAGCTTCAGATCCCAAACTCCTAATGAGTTCTAGAATGGGACTCTCCACTGAAGTTGCAAGTTACTACTGGGATGAAATCTTTAATACTATATATTCGATACCTGAATCAAAATCTATATCTGACAATTGTTACTGCATAAGAGTCAAATCCCATGATTTCTGTTGATTGATCTGGAGAGGAGGTTTCAAAGATTTTCATGTATCCCAAGCGAAGGGGAAAACCATGGGATCCATATTTCGGATTTCCATTTTTCCATGGAGAAAGGTGAAAACACTTCTATTCGTATACCCGTTTTCTCTTCAATACAGCAGGAAGTAACAAAATCGACCCAATAAGGAAAAGAACGAACAGGGTCTT
>NW_027355165.1:0-6535 GCF_012295235.1 Primulina huaijiensis
ACTGTAAAAAACTTTCATCAGAATTAAGAAAAACCAAAAAAAAAAGTTGTGCTTACACTATAGCTTGTTGCTAGACCTCGTAATCCGGAGGTGAAACCACGCTACCTTCTTGCTCATTAGATTCCATCAGCATAATCACGACCTCTCGCATGGATGGTCGATCTAACGGTTGCGTGCGTGTGCAGAGGAGCGCGATCTTCAATACTGTGATCATGTGGTTAGCACTATTTTCGTCTTTCAAATTCAAACGACTGTCGAATATCTCAGACGAGAGAGAATGTTCCCGAATGAAGTTCCGTGAATGTGCGACGAGATTACCTCCTTCTTCGAGGGGTTGTACCGGAGTCTTTCCGGTTAACAACTCCAGAAGTACCACACCATAGCTGTATATGTCGCATTTTTCTGTAACTTTCATAGTGTATGCATACTCTGCAAAGAAAAATGTAAAACTTGATGTGTTTGAAATGAATTAATTCAACACGAGATTGGATTATTGAGCTAAACTAATCATAAAGGGTATTTGAATAGTGTCAAACACAGTTATTAAAATCTCAAGATTGCACTAAGTGTACACTGCCTCAAGATCCAATGAGGCTTGTCTGGTAGTTGCATAATGAACTGTTTAGATATCCTCCCTTAAATCGTGCCGCCCAGCGTCTTATGGCTACGCTTTACAATATGCATATGCCTCTAATAACTATGACACAGAGAGTAAACGCAAAGAAAAGAAGATGGAGCAGGGCAATTTAACTTATCATGACTGGAGTTTTAATTGCAAAAAATTTAAGAAGTATGATGCCGAAACTCGAAAAATCATCATTCGAAAGGGAAAAAGATGCTGACCAGGGGCAATATAACCATATGATCCAGCAACTGCCGACATGGACTTGGACTGGGGCATATCAATGACCTTAGCCAAACCAAAATCGCCAACATGAGCTTCAAACTTTTCATCGAGCAGTATATTGTTTGACTTTATATCACGGTGAATAATCCTAGGCCTGCAGTCATGATGCAAATAAGCAAGCCCTTCGGCAGCTCCGAGAGCAATGGAGAACCGTGTTGGCCAGTCAAGATCACAAGTTGTCCGGTGGAGCAATTCCCCCAAGCTACCTCTCGCCATATACTCGTATATAAGAAGATTCGAATTTTGGTGATAGCAAAAACCAAATAGTTTCACTATATTACGATGCCTGATCTTTCCGAGTGTCAGAATCTCAGCTTGAAACGTGCTATCAATGTTGTTTCCCTCTCGATTCGATGCTAATTTCTTCACGGCAATCGTTTGGCTAGATTGCAACACGGCCTTATACACAGTACCTGCCGCTCCCCTACCGATCACAAAAGAGTCGTGAAAATTATTTGTGGCCTCAACTAGATCGTGAAAAGTGAACCCTTCTTTTGGAGGGAAGTATATATCGGAATCTTGGGATGAAACGTCGTTATCTTGGGAAGAAGCAACTACATCAACCGGATGTTGTTTCATGATGTATAAAATTAGTACGATTAGAACAAGTGAAACTCCACCTATCACTGCAGCAACTATAGATATTATCTTTCCTCGAGAAGAGTCGGCATTTTGTTTGGGTCGAGGAGTTGTGTCCACGTGTGTGCAATTACCGAGAAGCCCGCCGCATAGCCCTTTGTTTCCAATGAAGCTACTGATGCTCATGTTCTGAAACAACGGTACATTAGGCAACGGACCCGATAATTTGTTGAACGAGAGGTTGCAACCAAGTAAACTTGAAAGATTTCCAAATGTGCTTGGAATCTCACCACTTAAATCATTATTATTGAGCAGAAGGTATTCTAGCAAGATAAGGTTTCCAATCTGAGGTGGTATTGCTCCGGACAACTTATTAAAACTAAGATTCATCGCTATCTGCAAGCCAGAAAGATTACCCAACTCCTTCGGTATCGAACCCGATAATAAATTTCCACCCATCTGCAGTTCAGTCAAATGAGTGAGATTACCTAATGCACCTGGTATATCTCCAGAGAAAAAATTGTCAGAAATAATAAGCCGTTCAAGCAGAGAAAGACTTCCCAATTCATTCGGTATAGGCCCAAGAAAACCATTGCCACTAAGATCGAGCCTTTGAAGGGCTTTGCAATTCATGATTTCTAGTGGTATCTGCCCCGAGAAAAGGCATGACGAAATGTTGAAAGCCGCAAGCTCCGAAAGATTCCCCATCTCCTTTGGCAACTCGGATGTAAAGTAATTTCTCGAAAGATCAAGCCTTTGCAACTTCTGGCACGTCCCGATCTCTTGAGGTATTGTGCCACTGAAATTATTTCGACCCAATTCAATTGCCGATAGATTGGTCAATCTGCATAATCCTGAAGGAAACCTCCCAGTCAACCTATTACCACCTAGTCTCAGCTGTACCAAGGAAAGGCAATTCGAGATACCGGCTGGAATGCTTCCATACAGATTATTAGACTCAAGATTCAGCAATATCAAGTTAGAATGCTGACATATATAAGGAGGAATTCTACCGGTTAAGTTATTACCAGAAAAATCAACTACCCAGAGTCGACTATAAAGACCAAGGCCTTGAGGTATAGTACCGCTCAAATTATTGTCAAAAAGTTGCAACTGAAGCATCTGAGGGAGATACAGAAGGCCAAATGGAATAGGGCCAGTTAGGCGGTTTATCGACAAGTCTAGCTTCGTCAAGTTCATCAAGCTACTGAGTTCTGTTGGTATAACTCCCGATAGCCCGTTTTGGAACAAGTACAGTAAGCGTAAGCCCTTTATTCGTGTCAATTCAGTAGGAATTTCACCAGACAAATAGTTCTCCGAGAAATCAATTTCTAACAAGTAACTAAGATTGCCGATTTCTTTGGGAATGGTTCCGTTTAATCCATTTCTGTACAAGTATAACCTCTTCAGAAACCTGAGTTTCCCAAGTTCAGCAGGAATCCCTCCAACAAGATTTGTCTGGTATAAAGCAAGAGTCTCGAGACTCGTACAATTCCCGAGCTCACCTGGTATAGATCCGGAAAATGGATTGTCCCAAAGAATGAGATCAATCAAGTTCGTCAGCATACCAAGCTCTTTCGGTAAGTTACCATCTAATAGATTCTGTGCAAGACCAAGAGTTTCCAGGCTACTACAACTGCCTATTTCCACTGGTAGATTTCCAGAAAGCTCATTCTGCCCTGCTCGAAATGTTTTCAAGTTCCTCAACTTACCAAAAGATGCCGGTATCGAGCCGGAGATACTATTCGTGTATGCAACAAACTGAATTAGAGAAGTTAACTTCCCAAACTCTTCCGGAATAGGACCGGAGATCTTGTTATTGCATAAATTCAAATCCTGCAAAGAAGAGAGATTACCCAATTCTACAGGAATTCCCCCACTAAAATGATTGTCGTTCAAATAAAGAGTTTCCAATCTTGATAAATTCCCAATCTCCTTCGGGATGCTCCCCTCGAACCCGTTATGAGAAAGATCAAGATAAGTTAGGAAAGCCAGACTACCAATACTAGAACTCAACGTTCCCGAAAGATTCAGCGAGCTCAAATCAAGGGACCACACAACCTGTTTATAATCCAAAGAACATTTCACACCTATCCATTTGCAAGGCATCTGATCATTGGGATTCCAATTCCAAAGAAAATTATGGGCGTCAATAACGATTTTCTTGAACTCTAGGAGATAAATTCCATCCGCACTCAACGCCTCAGAACAACAAAAAAGCATCATTGGGAACATTAAAATTGCTATCAAAATCCCAAAAACACCTTTCCTCAACCCAAACACTGTAGACATTGTGCCAATCTTTTGTTGGTCAAAAGTTACCACTTCGACAAAAAGATCACCACCAAGATTCAAAAGTGGAACCAAAATCTGTCGATCTTAATCAGAGATGCTGGAACCTCAAATTCTTGAAAACAACTCGCAAAGGACATTTACAGAAACCTCGAAAAGGGGGCCAAAAAAATTAGATTAAAGTCATGAACTGATCCTCTAAAAGGCAGCCAAAAGCAGTTCTGATACACAGTCCACCGAATGGAAACCTCTGCATGTAATGAATAATAATCAACATAAGAAGCTGCCTAAATTAATATATAAATTTAGAAAGATTAAAAAAAAAAAACCAACAGGCTACATCTGCCCATACCTTTACATTAAAATTTGAAATCAAAATCCACCAATATTCAAGTGATTCCTTGAGATAAAGAAAGAGCAAAAGGCATGAAAATCATAAATAATACACAAAAATGAGAACTTGAACTCTAATCAAGAAACCCAAAATTCAACCCTTTGCCCAGAGTGGTGGGGAATTCAACCACATCCAAGATTTGAGATTAATAAAAAGAGAAGCGATTCATAAGATACAAGAAATCAAAGAAAATCCCAGTATCCAAATGGAATGAATCAAATAGCTATATATTATATTTTATAGGTTTTGGACTTGTGTTGCTTAGAAAGCAAAAGAACAGCACAAAACAACACAAAGGCTATTGTCTTTTAGCTAATGGAGCGAAGTAGCAAAAGGGACCATCTTCAGATGGACAAAAAACAGCGAAAAAACTTCTCAAGAAATGGAAGTCACATTTGCTAGTCCTTTCAATGAAGCTCTAATGGCCGACCATGATGCTTCCACAATCTTCCCTCTCTCTCCACACATATTGTATAGAGATATTGATTTCTTGTAAAAAAAATTTATTTTCACCTTTTTTGTGTGTGGTTCTTGAAAAATATGTACATAGCTATCATCAAGATTTTGCTTTAAACTCAATCTCAAGCTCTTCCCAACCTTCTCCCCATGAAAAGTGGGATCTTTTTAAATTTGGAGTGCCTTGGAAAAGGCAACTTTTTAGGCTCAGAAGGAGAGATGGAAAGTCCATTTTCATTTTGCCCATCTTTAATAATTTAATATAATTTTGTTTTTTTTCCTCTCCTTCTCAAGAGTTTTTGTGGACATTTTCTTGGATAGGGATAGTCATTGATCGGTAGGCTTAGGAATCTGAAGTCTGAAGTGATGTACGCAACGATGTCGTTTTTGTCTTTATTTAGTACTTTTTTCCACAGTTGACTTGGCACTTCGTATTATTTAGTTTTTTCCCCATATTTAGTCTTTTCTGTATAATTAATTTTCTTTTTATTGAGTAAATTAAGAGTGTATCATGCAAGCATCATGCTTATTTCAATAAAAAAAAATTTACAAATTTAGATAGTGAGATGAACAAATAAAAATATTATAAGATCAAATATCACAACTTCGTACAAAACAATCACATTATATAATCGAACATTTATATATCAGTTATCAATGATGTTAGCACTCTAAATTTAAACTTTTTAAATTGTGCATAGTCGGATATAACATACTTCAATCACTCTTTTAATAGGGATAATTGTTGTTCTCGGCAAAATCACCCCGATTTCTAATTATAAACAAATTACTGATTCTATGTAGATTTTAGGTTGAATTTGTACTTTAATACTAGCATGGTAGAGCAATGCTGAAAGGGTAAAATGCAATTCATTTTAAATTTTTACATTATAAACTATAAGGAATTCAAATTTTTATTAAAAAATATTTTATATATTTGAAATATAATGTGGTAATCTATCTATTTTGAAAAGAGTTCCTATCTTTCTAACAAACACATTAAACTACTTTTATATAGAGATTCTTTTTCCACATGTTTTTTTTATGTGATTAACAAATGAATGAGGATATGATTTTTAAGTAGACGATAATATAAAATAAATAATGTTATCCTCAATACTTTTTCGGAAAAACATGTCAAACAAGATTTGTTCAATGTAGTTTATATGATTAATGTTGTTTACATGGTACTACGTCATTCCATAGAATTACTTAGATAGTGCACATAAAATGATAACAGTTGTAGGTTCTATCTTCAAAGAAAAATTTCATTCGCAAAAATAATATGTGAACAAATTCTAGAGTATCTGTCACATAAATGGAATAATTTAATATAAAATCGAAAATTAATATATCCTAAAAAAATTCCCCTGAAAATTCATAATTCTCCTGTTTTATTGTTATAGTCAGATTAGATAAGTAAGTGATTGAAAGTAAATAGCGATGACAATTTGTTTATGTAAGTTCGAAAACTAAGCTTATAAGTCTCCTTTTATTCGTTTCCAGAAGAATTCCACTAGATGATTGGCACAACTTTCGTACAAATCCACTTCAGCGCGGTTCATCAACTCTATTGAGATGAAACTCCTAGTAACTATTCAAACATCTTAATCTATTTATAAACACTTTTCTGATCCTCACATTATAGTAAAGCTCGTGTAACCAAAAGATAAGTGAGAAAAAAATGTACAAAGTGATACTTTAACGATCTTATAGAATTATTCAGCGCGTGTAATTCCAGCTTGAGATAAGATTTTGAGTGATGTTGATAATCAATAATACGATGGATTCAGAGTAGCGGTGTTTAATTGTTAAGATCAAGCGCTTGCCACTAGACTGAAAGATATAGATGTTAGTCAAGACGCAACTTTATTTTCTTATACTTGTGGCAGCGCATAGTGCACCTA
>NW_027355166.1:0-6538 GCF_012295235.1 Primulina huaijiensis
TACATATATAATTAAAGTTAAATCACAATTTTTTTTAAAACTAATTGTTTAATTCGATCACCAACCGAATTAACCGATTTTAATTTGGTTCGTTTTAATCGATTATGAAAATTAATTCGATCGGTTCGACTATGATTAAATATTTTGGTTCGGCTCGGTTACCACCGAAGGTTCACCCCTGGTTATGATCGTGGCACGTCATGAATATTGATATAGAACGTTTGCGATGTCAAACACCAAACAATTATGATAAAGAAACTAAAAGGCGGTGAAGTATCTTTATCTTACACGTTTGCGATGTCAAAATTGCAAACCGACACGGACAAGGATACTAATGTTTGACCAGTCATGCAGCGTTCCTTCTGCCTCAAAACTAATTTACGCGCCAAGCAATCAACTTTATATATAAATAGGTCCAAGTTCCTATATGTAAAGATCATAACCAAAAACCAGAAGCACCAATAAAAAAAAAACAGCCACAATATCAAATAATTCATGGTAATCCTACTCGAAAGATTCAAATTCCCAGTTGGGATTGAAGTTCACAACAACAAGTACAAGCCTCCGTCCACCTCTTTACGCAGTTTTCGCTCCGAAATCTCGAATTTCATGAGCCAATTCTTGTCAAAGAATCTGCCCTTGGCTGGTTTTGACAGGTATTTTGAGTTTATACAACTAACAAACAATGCTTTTGCAAAGCTAGTGGTAGATATAGAGCATCCAATGTGTGAGTGGGGTGCCAAAACCAGGGAGCAATACCTTAGCTACAGCTTGAACTTGCTGGATCTGCTCAATGCCATTAGCTCCTCCATTTCTCATCTAAACCAATCCAAGATTTCGAATCTTTACGCACTTAGGCTTGTCGAGAGCTCGCCTTCTTTCGCAGCAAAGCGCTTGAAGAAAATCCCGAAAACAACGTTTGATCTTGGCATGGATTTGAAAGAGGAAGGATGGTCAGTTGGGATTCGAGAAAAGCCCAACTCTAAGAAGGAAACGACAGTCCTTGATGCTTTGACAGTAGTCAGGAGAATCGGAGTCTTAACACTTGGCCTGGTTCTTTCAAGCTTGTGCAATGATGCTAAACCATACGAGGATGTAAGAAAAATCGTCCTGGGATCGGATGATTCATTGATAAAAGACCTGGATACGATTCTTGGAAAAGATGTAGAGAAAACGGATGGTGTGATCCAGGAGGTGAATGCTGCAGTTGATCGCCTTTCGGCTGATAATTCTGCTGGAAACTGGGGTAAGGCTGCCTGGGATATGAAGAATCTGTTGGAAACACTGGAGAATACAATACAGGGCATTGAAAAGAAAGCCTCTAGTTTGTTTTCTGAAGTCTTGGAAACAAGAAACGAATTGCTCGCCAAATTTCTTGGAAGACAGAATATGCAGCTATAAGAGAGAACATCATTTAAGTGATGTTAGACTCTGTGACCCGAATTCTTTTGAGCTCAGGTCGAAAATCTCTCGGAGGGATGTAAACGATGCAACTTTAGCCACGAGGCTTTTTGGGGAATATGCAGTGGTAGCAGAGATAGCAACCCCGCGGTGTGATCTATATTATTTTTCGTACATATATTTTGTAAATAAGAAACTGGGGTTGTGAGTCTAATATGACGTAAACCTCTGCTAGATCTTCTCATGTACTTCATCTTTCAACATAGCTAATTTTCTCTTCTGCCCGTGGTTTTTTACCCATTTCGGGTTTTCCACGCAAATCTGTGTATCAAGTTCAAATATCACGAAGTTGTGTTCTTGTGTATCATAATTTGTAGGTAGCAGTAGAATTGGGCATATGTCATTGAATAATTGATCTACTTGATATTAGTCAGTCATCAGTTCCATAAACAATATTTACCAACCAAACTCAGAATTTAATCAAGTTCGTTCAAAATATTTACAACAGAAACTAGTTCCTAACAGGGGAGCCTGAAGGGGGGGAATCAATATTCGAAAAATTTAAAGCCACAAAATCGTAATAGAAATTCATTAGAGAGCTTAAAAGGGGCGATTGCAAGCTCGTAAAACTCGTCAACTGGTGTTTTGTACATTCCTAGAAACCATATATGCAGTGAGAAATATAAATTTGATAAACCAAGAGTTAGATTGATCCATGAAACCATCCAATAAAAGAATCCAAACCACAAAATTAAACTGCATCCTGTTCCTATAAAGTAAGAAAATTATCGTCATTGCTTCTTTGCTCGTGTGGAGTTTTCCTTTTCCCACAAACCTTAGAAGTTGAAGGCCTGCACGAAAAGCAAGAAACATGTACTCAGAACGTAAGAAATCAGGAACGCAAAAAGGCCGAAAATTCGGAGAAAATGTCATACCCCAGTTTTAGGGAAACGTCTACTGTGTTAGCATCTCCGGTGCTAATATTGCAATCCATTTGGAGACCATAAACACCTTGTACGGGAACAAAGTTGATCAGCTCCATCATCTGGTACTTGACACATTGTGGTTGTTGATAAATGACCGAGGCATATTGCCTTTCAAGTTGTTCAACCTATGAATCATGTTAAGCCAGTGCAGAGTACTTAGATATATTTACATCAATACCCGAATTTCGTAACGAAAATAAGAGAGCCTACACTACACATGCCTTTCTGCGTAAGGTCTCATTCTCCTGCATGTATCGTTGCTCCTGCAAAAAAATCAAAAAAGGAGACAATTTTTTTTAACTATTTTTTTCTCTCCAGGACCCGTATGAGAAATCAGCAAATGCACAAAATAAGAGATTAATAGGCGTACTTGATCCCTTGATTTTTCAAGTTGCTGGACCAATATCGCTTCCTGAAAGCGTAGCATTGTCTTTTATTGTTAGCAGTGAAAGATTATTACATTTTATTCAACTCCATAGTCGAATTTATAGGCCAAACCTTTCTATCCTTAATGCACAATAGCCCTTCGTCTAGTTGTTGTTCGAGTTCGCGCAAATCTTTGCGATCCATGCCCTCGACATTCATCCCCGACACATGCCTGCAGATTAACAGTCCGGAAGATTAAAAAAAAAACACGGGTTTTCGAAAAATACAAGAATGTCATTGTTGTAAGAAATCATACTGGTCGTTGTCTTGTTTGAGATTTTCCATCTCTTCTCTCAGGAGATCCTCGTCCATCTGTTAAAGGAACCAACCATAATAAATCCGATACATATACTGAATATGGGGATGGATTAAGAGTCCAAAAATATGTCAAAATTCAAGCATCATATGTACCTCTGGATCGTTGTTCACCGGAATACCTTGTTCTATGAGTCGCCGGCATTTTTCGAATCTTGTCACTATCTTCGCCATGCTGCAGTCAAGAGAATCAGATTATAGTGTTACACGATACTCATTTATATCTTAGTGTGTGAAAAATACATGCTAGCTCAATCGCTTGACGGGTTTTTATTCCTTCTTCCTAAAATATGTATTTTCTTAACTACATACCCCTATCAAAAACCAAAACCGAGAACTTAGGATTCGGCTCGGTTCCAGTTCCTAAAAGTTAGAATCCTAAACCGGAATCATAACCGAATTCGATCGGTAAACTGACAATCTAGAGTCTTATAGTATGGTTGGTGGCGGAGCCACATGCATATATATCCCGACTGTGGCATAATTTTTTTAGAAAAAATTTATACGTAAATTTTTTATAATTTTGAAATAATATGATATTAATCGGATCAATTTAAAATATTAAAAAAACTTATAGTTTAAAATTCTAGTTCGGGCAAAATCCGCCACTGATAGCTTAATTTATATAATTAGACTCTATCTATTTTCCTATCCCATCTGATTAATTGTATACCATGTTAGGTTATAATATATATATATAAGTACGAGTGTTCATGCAACGGGAGATTTTTTCCGATCATTCACGTAAAAAATTCAAGAGAAACTATCCTGAAACAACAAATTAACCACATGAATAAATCCCCAAGAAACAACAGAAACAAATTCTCAGAAAAAGTACAGGAGATTTTCTCCGATCAATCACCAAAAAAAATTAAAGAAAAAATATCCTGAACCAACAAATAACACCAAGAAACAACAGAAAAAAAAATAATTCAGAAAGAAGATCATATAGCAGCATAGAGGGAGAGATGCATGCGTACTTGGAACTAGCATACTCGAACAACTCCCCGTCGTTGGAGTAGCCGAAAAGGGCGACTTCTGCATCGCATAGAATAGACAACTCGCTAGCTTTCCTCATCAAACAAGCACGCCTCTTGTTGAACGCACTTTTGCCCTTGGCATTCTTTGTATGATCCATCTTCCCTCGAACCCTTCTTTTTTTTTTTTGCTCTCAAAAATCTCACAAAAATTCACTTCTCAGAATCCCAAAACAGCGATTATTTGTACTCTGTGGCCTGCTTCTTATCAACAGGAAAAAAAGAAAAAGATGCATGCAATATAGGCTTCTTGAACAGGAGACGTATTTATTGGGCTTTTATTTTTTGTGAAATTCAAAATTCAAGATTTTTTTTAATATATTTAAACAAATTAAAAATACAGTGTATTAATATAATATTTTTGTTTTGTGAAAAGAAATTATTTCAAACAATCCGCCTAGATTTGGTAAATCTTTTAAAGATATTATTTCAAACAATTTGCCTCGATTTGGTATATCTTTTTTAGAGATCTTGTAATTATAGAAGTATTTCGATAGAGGAGGCCTTAAACTTTCAAATAATTTGATAATTTAATTTACTACAGTATTCTATATTTCTATTTTCAGTTTTTATTTTATTGTATGACAAAAGTGTCCCTCGATAAAATTATTCGACCTTCGAAAAATATTATTAATTTGACGTTATTCGGGTTCGAGTCTCGCACCCCACCCCTATAATTTTTTTTTAAACAAAAATCTATGTCTCATAGGTCAATTTTGTGATACAGATATCTAATCCAACTCGATTAGTGAAAAATATTACATTTTATGCTACAAATAATTAAATACAGATCAGATTGACATGTGTCACAAAAATAGATATGTGAGACCGTATTACAAAAGACATACTCGATATTTTATTCGTAAAACTAATTACTAATTTTAATTTTTTGTATTAATCAACAATTCGGCTTCATATTTTTTTCGTACTAGAAGAATTTTTATGTTAATAAAAATACAAAATTAACAACAATTCGGCTTCTCTCCTTTTTAGTATTAATATATATTATTTTGCATCATTTGAGTATTTTTTTAAAAGGATACTAAAATTAATAGGACATACTATAGACATATAACTAAAATCAAATATCAAATACGATGAGAGAAAATTGTAATAATTAAATATATTTATCAAAATTAAATATCGAAGTAAATTTTAAAATATATACAATATTTATTAAAGATGTATATATTAAAGATGTGTGGCATTCGTGATCACTAAAGATATATTTCCTAGGTTGATGAAATCTTTTTTAAAATTCCAATTATGCTCAAGCAAGAATAATAGTGGTTAGTTAAGTGTTAGTATTATTTTTTACAAAAAATTTCTTTGGATTTTAATATTTTTTTTGCAATTAGTTTGTAAAATATATTTTTAATCAATTTTGTACTTTTTTTATTTATATTATAAAATAGGAGTATTATATACTTGTGAAACTTTACTTTGCCAATGGGTATAATAGTATGTAAACATTTTCATATTATTGCAATCTTTAAAATAAATTTTGAGCGTCAAGCTTGACTGAAACCGATTCTTGACATCATCTCGGTATTTGAGTAGGTTTTTTAGCGGAGAATATCATGAATTTTTATCCGTGAAACGAGTTCATCAAACCATAATTATAATAAAAAGTAATATTTTTTTTACATAAAAAGTAATACTTTAATAAGTTAGATCGAGTCGAAAATCCGTTTGTCCAAATGACGAGGTGGAGAGGTTGCAAGCCAACTCGTCCTAACCCACTTAATATAACTAAAAAATGACTAGGCTCATTAGGTTAACCCGCTACACCGAAGAGGTGGATTGGGAAATTCAAAACTCATCTAAATGACGGTCTAACCAGTCAAATGGTAGATTGTGGCGAATTGTGGGTCGGCCAATTAAATTGATATGTTAAATTAGATATATATAGTTATTTAATTTTTAAATTTTAATATATATATAATCTATTTTGTGAGGCTCAATAACTTAAATTATGTTTCATTATCAAACAAAAATGATTTATTAAATTTGGAGCGGAAAAATATTTTTAAAAATACTTTAAAATGGACCTCAGGGCTTGGGAAAAATTTCGGCATGACCTTTAAATAGGAGATACCAAAAATTTAAAATACATGTAAAAAGAAAATGACTCAAGGACACGCTGTGATATTCATAAATAAACACATGCAGTTGCCGGCCAGGCGCAAGACATAAATATCACAGGCAGCAGTTCAAATAAGCCGGAAAGGATCCCAAACAACATAAATTAAATTCAAACAAGCAACGATCAATCCAAATGCTAATACAGATACACGGAGCATCTCCTCGGGATAATAAAACGTGACAAAAACTGACCACAACTCAAAATATATAAATATAGCTAGCTGGGAG
>NW_027355167.1:0-6564 GCF_012295235.1 Primulina huaijiensis
GTGGAGGCGGAAGTCGAGCAGCTAATACAAGTCGCTTTGCTTTGCACGCAAAGCTCTCCAATGGACCGGCCAAAGATGTCAGAAGTCGTGAGAATGCTCGAAGGTGATGGTTTAGCTGAGAGATGGGATGAATGGCAAAAGATCGAAGTACTTCGGCAAGAAGTCGAGCTAGCACCACATCCTAATTCGGATTGGATCGTCGATTCGACCGAAAACTTGCATGCTGTTGAATTATCAGGTCCAAGGTGACCATCCTGACTAAATTGAAGAAAGGAATTTACTGCGGCCCTTGCTCTCTCTGGCTTATAAATTGTAATTTTTATCTTTCTTTTAACAAGAAATATTTAACGTATCACATGAATGCTGTGGTGAAATTGTATTCATTATATTTATGTATTGGAGTTTGTTAGTTCTGATGGAACTAGGAGTCGGAGCATTTGCGTAACATAGGAACTTGAGGTGACATGTTTGCCATTTTGTGAAACTAAAAGTTGTCCATATGAAATATTCATAACTATTTCAATAGATATATTATAGTTTGGGGATATATATGATGATTACTTCTGTCCTAGTTAAATGAGACCTATGGCATTGTAAAGCTAATCAACATGGTTAAAAAATCTACTTCCACAAGTTTGTTCTAATTTTATCGAAAAAGAAAGCAAATATGGTAGAAATTTTTTGTAATGATAAGTTAATATTTTAGTTCAGGCGTAATTCTCTCAAGAGATCAATGTTGAGCGATTCAAAAAACTATTTTATTTCGAGTACTTCGTTATGTGAGTTGTGGACTCCAAGGAGGAATATGAACAAAGGAGTTTTGGGAATCTCCTTCCCTTGGAAGAATGGCTATAATTTTCTAATTGAAAATATTCTTCAAATTAACAATGACCACCCGAAATAATGTATTGTACAAACTAACAGCATTCATACATTTCATAGGGCAGAACATGGAATTACAGGACAATTGTACCAATTGATTAGTCCCTTATGTAAAATACCGTTCATGTAGTACACAGATATTACATGATGTTTGAGACAAGTTCCAATTGATTTTACAAAAAATGCAACACCAAATGTTAACAGAAAAGGTGCATATATATATATTTTAATTTACTTGCCAATGCAGAATTTGGAAAAGATGTTGGACAAAACTTGTTCAGAAATGTCTTCCCCACTAATTTGTCCGAGAGCCAAGGTAGCTTCTCTCAGATCAATCGTCCAAAAATCAAAGGCAATGCCTTCTTCAATTGATGCTTCCAACCTTAAGAAAGCCTCCCTCGCGCGAACAAGCTGCTCACATTGCCGCTGAGAAAAGCCAACTTCATTATTAATGTGAAATAAAATCGGCCATGGGGTCAGGTAAAACACTAACCTGGTTGACTGTCCATTTGCGACCCCCAGCAGGGATTTTATTCAAGCCTACTAACTCGATTATGGCAGACTCCAATTCTGCTATTCCTTGACCCGTTCTAGCACTGGTAAAAATGTGCTTGCTGAAAGAGCTAATAACTTCATCGTCCCAATCACAAGAAGATGACACACAATCTATTTTGTTGATTACGAGGATAGTTGGAGAAGCAGACGAAGATGCGAGCTTGATTTCAAAAAAGGTAAACAAGAACTATTAGTTCCTCACCCTTTGAACTAAATAAAACCAACTCAAGCAAGTAAAACAGGATCCCCACTAGCATGGGAGGGAAAGGAATAAGGTATTGAGTAAATTTTGTCCACTCCTTGAGAAATGAACAGAAATGGAGGAAAATGCAACTAAATCCTTGGAGGCAAAAATTTGCAAGTCTGTACACCAAAAGGAAGGAAAAAATAATTTATACTGAACTCTAAGCATCTTTGCCTGACATAGCATGTGCCACATAATTAAGAGAAACAATTCACAAGATATATTTTACTAATGCTCCAGAGAATGAGGGGCGTAACAAAAAACCCCGATCAAAGAGGAAACAAGAACATGCTACTGGTGAATAGAAAAGTCTATAAAACCTTGTGACTCTGAATCCTTTCAAGTAGCTTATCATCCTCCAAGGTCCATCCATCTATTGCACTCGTGGTCATGACAGTGATATCAGCACTTGCTGCAACAGCTTCAGACCTTTGAACGCCTTTTTCAGAAAATAGACGGACCCAAATATGAAAACAATGCATTATTTTCAGATGTCACAAAATATGAATACAAGTCACTATAACATCATAATTGCATCAAGATAAGTAAGAAACAGAGGTAAGGATAGATTTTTCAGGATGCGGAGAGCTCATAAGAAGTTTTAACATAAAACAAAAAGTGAGGATACTAATTGAGCCAAAAAGATGACACCTTGAGGCTTGAAGAATCTGACTGCTTATTAAAATTAATGTTGGCAACAAATTTGGAACAGTCCTGATCAGTATTAAAATTAAAATGAATTTAATCATAATGTTAGCTATACGAGCAAAACCTTACCAATTTTCTCCACCATATCATCAGTGTCCCTGATGCCTGCTGTATCAAGAAGTGTGACAGGAACTCCACCAATGGAAATATTAGCTTCCACCACATCACGCGTTGTGCCAGCAATATTGGTAACAATTGCTCTCTCAGTCTGTATGCTAAAATGTAGATACAATTATACAATTAGGTAGAGTGTGCGTCACAGAGATGAAAATACCGAGAAATTTAACACGGTGTTAGGATACAACACACTGATAGAACTCTAAATTCAGCATGGGCTACTCTGATATAGAAGAGAAAAGAGGCTATTATATGGCACATATATTTATATTATCACCCACTGAGATTGTTTATTAACCAAACATGTCCGAAACAAACTAAAGGCTGGTCTTCAGAGATGCTAACCCCATGATCATGATGTGAATACATGCATGAAAGGCATATTTTCCATGACCTGGCATTATAAAACTTATGAACTAAATGTCACGTATTTACTGAAAACTGATTCCATATCCAAAAGCCAAAAATTGAAAGTAAAAGTTTGTCAGCTGAAACTTGTGTATCTTTCATTTGACATACTGGTTGATACTACAGATGCTAATCAAATACAACGAACTGAAGGTGCAATGGCTTTATAGATGCAGGCCAATAACTCATTACGAAGAACCAGTCAAAGACCAATTCGCCATATTGAAACTACCAGACACTTTAAATTATTCCAATAGGTTTGGCAAAATTACGGTTGTTTTGCTACACTGACTCCTCAGACCAATTCAGTTGGAAAACCAAAAGAAAAGGTAATGTGCAAAGAAATCAAATTCGAAAGCTTACTTTGCTCCAGGAATTAAGTAAGCTCGATTTCCCAACATTTGGCCGGCCAATAATTGCTACCTGAATAATGATTAAGCAGAAAAGAGTACAAAGTTAGGAAATATAGAACCAAAGCTTGCCAAAAAATAAAGACTGATTGCAAGATAGAACCACTCTGGTGTATATGATGGCCAATTTTACGACAAATCATGTACACCCCTATCACGGCCCACACGACCCAAATGGTTAAATAATAATATGACTAAGAACAGCAAAACGACAAGAAGTTGAGATATTATATATCACATAAATTCATCTCACAATTTTGTCTTCATCATGAAAGAAAATGTATAAGAAATCTACTTCAAAGGGTACCTGAAATCCAGTTTGCAGAAGCTTGTCATAATTAGAAGTTACCAGAGCATCATCCACTTCTTGCAACATCTCATGTAACTTATCTATAACCAAATTCAAGTCTAGCGGCGGCATCTCATCCTCAAAATCGAGGCGAGCCTCAATATCCGTCAGCAACTCAATGCACTGAGCTCTTAATGATTTCACTACAGAAGAAAAGCCTCCCTATCATAAAAAACAAAATTTCAAGAATACCTACATCAATACGAAAGAAATTGAAAAAATATTTACATCAATCATGAGTCAAAAGAGGTTTACTTAACAAATACACATGACAGGAATAAAAATCTAACATATGCTAGATTACCTGTATCCCTGCCAAAGCAGCATCCGCAGCAGCCACTGACTTGGCAGATACTAGTTTCGAAACATTCTCAGCTTGTGACAGATCTAAGCGGCCATTTAAAAATGCACGAAGCGTGAATTCGCCTGGGATAATGAAATGGAGAAAACCGGTGAATTACCATGGATAATTTACCACTTCTCAGTTAGTCTAATAAATGAGGTTCTTCAAACTGGACTATAAAATTGGAAACCTTACCAACCAATGATTTGAATGTAAATACTACAACTTTCAAGTTAAGAAACTACAACACAGGTTACCGATTCAACCCAGGAATTATCAAGTAAATTTCAGGCATGGATAGACTTAAAGCACACAGACTCTTCATGGGTATAAGCAATACAGTTTAGATTCTTGAATAACTTGATTCACTGTCCTGACAGCTATAAAGAAGTAGCTATAAAAGAGTAGTAGAAAGAAGAAATTAAACATGCATCCCTCCATGAGTCCATGGAATGATAAAATTGGCTACCACTGTGAACCTTGTACAATTTTAACTCTGCCAAATGCTTCGAAAAGCCACCTTGGCATTTAGTAAACGAGCATAACTTTACAAATATGTGGAAATTGTTCATGCAAACTTCCAATTTCGATAATTTTGATGTATCCAATATCTGGGCAAAAGCTAGCACATACCACATCGAGTAAGTTAAAGTATTATCATATACCCAAAAAACAATACATAAAATTTAGTCACTGGAATATCCAAGATTCCAATGCATAAAGTCCTTACAAAACTCAAATGCTTCCTGAACTACATAGCCTACAGAAAAAAGTCCGAGCAAAATGGATATCGGAAATTACAACTCTCAAAACATTGTGCCGCGAAAATGTTCTCCTCATAATAGAAAAATCCCTCCAAAAGGCTTTAAATCCCCTGTAGCCAAACACACAAAGATAATAAAGAAACATTGTTTCTCGGTAGGAGGGTTGCAAGAAAGCTCATGTAAAATGTTGTCTCCCAAATATTTTCGACGCCAGCTTTCTTTAAGCCTTAAGATTGATTTTTTTTATGAACTTAAAAGCGAGTCCTAAACTCAAATGTTACTTGTACAATATAGCAAAGTGGAAAAAACCTGGTTCTGCAAGCCTCGCCCCAGCGTCTATACAAGCCCTCAAGACACGACGCAGGCACACTTCACTGCCATGACACTGAAGCTCAACCACATCTTCTCGAGTGTATGATTTTGGCCCCAACATAGGAACCACCAAAACCTGGCCGAAAAGCATAATACAATCATGTTTCATGCAAAAGCATAATACAGTTGCATTCCAGTTCAAAGCACAAAACACCATGAATTTGAGTATCCTTCTAGGCCTGGGTATTATTGATAAAAATAAAATGGAGAGAACTGCATCCAAACATCCAAAGAGGTTTCAGCATGCAAATATGAACATGAAATAAGCAAGAAAGTCACACAAAGTCCAACAATCCTTATCCATCAGGTGTTGGGCACAAAGTATATTTGCATATGATATAGGCAACACTCACTTAATATCAGTTAAAATCATACTACCTCATCAATGGCATCCCCACCAGAATCCATGACTACTCCATACTCGACCACATGACTATCGGGCCACCATCCAGAACCTTTTCTTTTCTTTGTAGACTTGGGTTGAAACAATTGCCGAACTATAGATACAGATGAGGGGCCCGATAATCTGACAATTCCCACTGCACCTGGTGGCCCACCCAATGAAGTTACAATTGCAGCAATCGTACTCGAGCTCAAAATTGGATCAGCGCAGTTCACGTCTCCATTTTCAATTCTCTCATCTTTCCTCAGTACCAAAGTGTTTTCTACCATAAAGAGTCGTAACTTGAGAACTCATAAACATAGTTTTCATATCATTACATATGTTTGACAAGATATAGAGAAATGAATATATTAACTTTCAACGGTCCAAAATACATGTGGTGTTAATTATTAAGCTTACACCCTTTACATTTTTCTTCAATTACCGGTTTTCTAAGACCAAAAGTTGCAATCTTGATTCTTGAGCACCCACAAGCAATTTTGATGGCGTTTTTATTAGTTCTACCAAACGTTAACAACAACATTCCTCATCAATTAAAAAGCAAACAATTCAAGAAACCGAGCAAGTGTGTTCGAGCGACGGAGTCAAGTGCTAACGCTGACCTTTAGCAGGTGTACCAATGGCAAGGGGATTATGACTGGTACATTTAAAGGAGGAAAGCTTTCTGTGAAGTGGAATCGAGCCTTTGAGGAAAAATGAAGAGGAACGTGTGGAAACAGCGCAACGCTGAAAGTGAGAAAAAAGATAGCGAAAAGCTGGCGCCGCCGCCATGTTTCGTGATCCGCCACTGTTGCTTTGATCTCTTTTTATAAACGAAATATATATACTACAGGGATGAAGGTAATCCAAGATAAGCCCATGGAAATATTTATGTGATTATTTTAAAAAAATATATCATGAAAATTATAAAATATATATATAAAGTTGTGACAAAAAATATATATATATTTTGAAAATAATATATAATACGTAACCATGTTCATTTTTTTATCCATATAAATGCTAATTT
>NW_027355168.1:0-6680 GCF_012295235.1 Primulina huaijiensis
TCAAGCTTAAAAGAGGTTTCGAGTTCGAGATTCAATTGTAACAAAACACGACTCTAACTCAAAAAAAAAAAATTTAATTGAGAAAGCAATCAGAGTAGAGAACTAACGGACAAAGGGTGCTCGACGATTGAGGGGTTCAAAAACTAATTAAATTGTGGTAAAAACTTTGCATTAAGACATGCATTTTATTTAGATGACTAATCTTTAATTTCCAAGATATTAAAAATAAAATATAAAAATATTTAAGTTAAGAGGATAATCAGAAAAAGATCAATACTTTTTTGGGGAAAAATAGCAAAGTGTTTAGCCACTAATATAAAAGTATAAATCTTAAATTATTCAAAATTTCCTTAGTCTTATGGAAATTAGAATTTAATTTTTTACATGAAAAAGAAGAAGAAGAAATGGCCGATGTACGGTTAGTTTGATAGGGTCCATATTTTGTTTTTGATGTCGATTAATTTTTGTAAAAAAATTTTACTAAATCAAATTACTTAAACATCTAATACTTGGATAAACCTCTACTGTCAAGAACTAATTCATTTGGAGCAAAAATCATCAAAATTGTGAAGAATGAATTATATGTCGTTTCCACTACACAAAGAATGAATTATACTTGAACTTCTAATAGTTGGTTTAAGAGCGCATGAGTGAGAGTCATGCCGAGAGAGATAACTTTCTGGTACATTCTCGTGTGTCAAGCTACTGACGTTACGTCTCTTGATCTAGTTGACTGGATGGGCCGTAAAAGAGTGACGACATATCTTAAAAAGTAACAGTGTCTCTGCTGAGAACATGACTGTGCCACTGACGGTATAGAAAGGGTAAGATCGGTCTCTGAGTGATACGAGATAGCATCAGCACATAGATACGCACCTCCCCGGGCTCATTGGTCTAACAACCCGACCCATTAGCACTCATGTAGATGTACTATGTGTTGTCATGAGTATAAAAAAAATAAAGTTGCGCATTGACTAACAGCTATAGTTTTGGACTTAGTGGTAATCACTTGATCCTAACAATATGTTTGCTTCTTGGCGATTTCGATCTTCTATATATGTTATCAAATTTCAATTTTAGTTTGATATCTTTTTTTTTGGTAATTTTAGTCATTTTTCGACGTGTTGATTATGTAGCGTTGACATATGTAATGTCACATCATCACTCTCGGTGAAAAAGATTAAAACTGCCAAAAAGTTAAACATGCAAGATTAAAATTGAAATTTATTAACGTATATGACGAAAATCGCAAGGTGACAAAATTACATTATCAAAAATACAGTTTTCTTAATTAAATGTATCACATAAAGAAGAGGAAAAAATAAGTAACTAAAAATGTAAAACCAAATAATAAAAGCGTTTCAATTCTCCTATTTTAGTGATGCCCACAACCTTCCTCCCTCAACCTTGAACACTAGCTAGCAGTCTTCCTTATCCAATTGAAACACCAATAATGTATATGCTGTGAGACTCCTCCTCCAAGTTTCTCTTGTGTACACTGAGTGTTTGCAGAAATTTCTCTATCGTGTTCTCACAAAACACTACTAAGGATGGCTTCAAGAAGAACTAGTGGCAAACAACTTTTGCACCCAATTTATACGATATAATGCTTGATGATAAATAGTGTCTAATTGTTTTAAAATTGGTACTTAATTTGGTGTTTGATTTAACTAGTCAAACTAGACTGCTTGCTTGTTTTGTTGGTACCTAATTTATATCATATAATGCTAGATTTTGATAAATAAAGTTTAATCATTCTAAAACTATACTCAAATGGTATTTGATTTTAGTACCCCGAAGCGAATAAGTTATCAAACAAAAAATTCTTAAAAAAAATCTTGAAATTGGGTATATTTACCAAAAATACAATGCCCAAAATTACTCTTCTTTCATCAAATACAAAGGAGAACAAACATTTGGACGTCAATGTGTGCTTCTTATGGTTGTGGGCGGTGTAGGTTTTCCAGCGTGAATAGTTACAGTGTCTTGTTTCTCCACCAACAGATGTCAGTTCATCCAGAATGGGTGAAAAATGTTAGTCGGATTTGTTAAGCCAAGCTATTATAGTAAAATTCTGAATACTAGGTACTGAAAAAAAAATATACCAATAAGAGACTGAATCAAAAGAAAATTTTCCCTAGTACCCAATTCTAATAAATAAAAAACAACTAATATTAAATTTCAACATATTTATTATATATATTACTGTTTTATTTTTCGGAGATCAGTAGTTTATCCATGTGGAAATAATATGCATGATCATACCTTCAACTCATGTTCCAAACAAAAAAAGTTCATAATAGCATCCAAGAACACGACAGAAACCGCGAGTGCACCGCCAAAATGGAATCTTATTGACTGAAAAAAAATAAATAAGAAAAAACAGTGCCACCTGGTATATGACAATCGTCCAGAAAAGAAAACAAATAAAATAAAATAACCATCAGCAGATATGCATATAAGTTGAGTGAAAATGCAATGAAGGGAAAAGGAGTATTACTTTTTTAAACACACCAAGTCTAAGTTAATCACAAAATCCCTAGAGCAGCAAGCTGTACGAAATAGAAGCTACGAGAATATAATAACTATATTGCCCGGTGTTCTACACTTCCTCATCGCCAATAGCTCAGTTGGTTTTCTTCTCTTCTTCTGTCTGTTCAGTACCATCGGTTGTCCCAACAACTAACGACTTATCATCGTCTTCCCCAGCAAAACCAAATTCATTAACTCGTTTCTTGTCGACCGGATAAACCCATCTTTGATAGACATAGATGAAAAATATAACATCTGCAGAGACAAATTACGGTGATCAATGTGCAGACCAAGAAAAAAATTCACAAGAAAAAGCAGGAATGCCATTTTGTTCACTAACAATAACAAACACAGCCTAAAACATGGAAGTGTAGAGAAATATGGAATAACGCCTCCCAGTACATTTTTGGAACAAAGGTAATTTTCTGAAACACCAAATAATAGGCCATTTGATCTTTGTTCAGTTCAAAGCATGCAAACAAAATTTGTTCTTTGTTTTTTTATCACATATTATTTGTATCAGGCATGGTTTAACAATTCAACAAGTTGGCAATCCTTACAAATTAGATTCCAAATCTTCGTTTAGTCTAGAAGAAGCAATCCTTACAAATTAGATTCCACATCTTCGTTTAGTCTAGAAGAATGCATTTGTTAACTTTTTTCATTCTTGAGCGCAACTAAGCTTTAGTATTAGTCATTTTATTGTCCCTCAGATGAAGGTGGCTGAGGTTGGGGCTGAAGAGGACTGTATTCATCTGTTCCATAAAATGTACTAATGTACTAAACCTTAATCATAGCTCTAGTCTTCTCTCTTCAAAATCATTCCAGTGAAGTCTCTTTCAATAGTCACAAGTATTCTTAACCCGACTAAATTGTCACCTTCACTCTCAAGGTATTATCCAGTGCAAAATCACCTTACAGATTTGTGGTACTACTGTTTTGAAAGTTAATAGACTTGTCGGACTTAAACCTCATCCTGTTCTAACATTTAATTATTATTTTTAATTGTTTCAGCAATACACTGAATCTAAACATACACTAAATATTGACCTCCTTGGCTTTAATCAAATTTCATCCATAAGAGAGAGTCTCCTCCCATCTCCAACTTAACTTAACTTGATCGAAAAGCTCCATATTTTACATATACTGGAGTTACTTTTTTTTCATATATCCTGGGACAGTGGCAATTTAAGATCAAAATTTTATTAGTGTAGTTGGTAACTGTAACTGCGTGAATCTACCAACACCCCATTGTTAAGAAAGAGGGTATGCTCACCATCACGGAAGACAGAAAGACGATGCAGGGTCGGCATTTTAATGACAAACGCAAAGAGATCATCGATGATTGTATTCAGAAATTTATATGTCATCTGCCTCCAAGGTAAATGGGCAACAGACTTCAGCTTATAATTGATGAACAACTGAGGGCACATCATTATAAAACCTGCACCAAAAGAAAGTGAGTAACAGTTGCAAATTAAAGGTTCTACCCAGTAATTAAAACAAAACAGGGGGAAATCCGATCATCAAATGTCACTTTGTAAGCTACCATCTACTTAGTTGACACCATTAATAGGAGTTATGTAGTTGACTCAACACAAAAAGAGATGAATATAAAACTCATTCTATAATACAATATCCCACAAATGTTCTTCTGTTGAGCTGATTATTTGTCTTTGTTCCTCATTGAAAACAATGGACAATACTTGTCCAAAGTCCAAATTTCTAACTTTAAGTTTGTGAATCCAACTATATAATCAAAACTGATTGAATTAGCATGAAAATATGTTTTGATAGAAGCTCAAACACGAATGTTACGAGATAATTAATGGCATGCTTCAAGCAAGAATATATTCAAACTTCTGTAAATATTTAGATTAACAAAACCCAAAACACACTCCAAAATTAATTGTAAAAATCAAACATAAATACTAACTTGAAGCAGCGAGGATAATGGGGAAAAAAGAAATAAATGATCGAGATGTTTACCAAACATGTAGACACAGCTTGTAAATGATGACAGGATCCAAGAGTACCAACTCTTGTGGCGTTCATACATCAAAGAGTAAACAGAGGAACAGGCAACCAGAAAGAAGAGAACGTATGACAAGTACTTCATGGCAAGATCATCATATTCCTTTGTCTTGTTTGTGGCATATGACTCACGGTCACGGAACTTCAGCATTGGTATCTTACCAGATCTATCAATCTAGAAGAAAAAGAGTCTCAAATATGGTAGATAAAGTACAATCACAGCTAAAAATAATAGTTATCCAAATCTCAATAAAAATAAAGTTCAGTTAGCACTTTATCATAGTTTAAAGTTAAACCTCAATATGCATGGCTTTCCCAATTTTCCAAAACTCGATGCAGCAGCCAATACCAGAACTTGCAAGTATCATCCATGAAGTTTCATTGTCAAGAAGATAGAGGAACACAATTAGTTGACAAAAGAAGTTCACAACAACAGATTTTGCAGATAATCCCTCCATGGACTTGTTTTTATTCCAAAACTGAATATCTGCAAAGAATCTAAAATATTTCAATTCTGGGTGCAAAAGGTTATTTATAAAAATGGAATATAATGCAGTGATCAACATATTACCATTCTTGAACGCCAAGAAGTCAAATAAGGAGTGTAGAACTGAAACAACCATGGTAACAGCAAGAAGGTATGGATTTCCTTCCAGGAAAACTCTCTGTTGAAAGCCACATGAGTTACAAACTTACTTTCCATCAATAATTAAAAACTTAGAGCTGAAATAGCTTTGGAATCTGATGGTAGGAAATGGCAATATTAAAAAAAGTTCGTAAAAATTATTGAATTTCCTGAAAGCAACATCATTTCGTCCTAGACAGAAAATTCATAATTAATGTCTTGTTCTGGTTGACTTCCAGGAAGCTTGGTATATTGTCTAAATACACACACATTCAACAGTTTGGAATGAAGCATAAATATCACGACAAATATGATCTCCAAGCAAATTTTACTTCTTCAATGGAAAGTGTAGAAACATATACAATAAAGAGCATCATATATACACCACCGTCATTTTCAAGAGCATGAAACTGGGAAAAACTGATGAGAAGAATCTTCAGAAAAAATAGCTTGAATAAATCAAGTCCACCTAAATCATTTAAGTTGCCTTTGGATTGTTGCATTTGAAGCTAAAGATTTCAATTCATAGTAACATTCATTGGTTTGTTTGGGTAAATCCTCTTGACAATGGATTTGAAATCCTCAAGTAGTTATTTTGAATTATTATGGTGGATTTCAAATTAATACCAAAATGGAATCATACAAATCCTTCCATCAAATACTCTCCCAAATTCAAATCTTCTAATCCAAACATAACCGTAAAGAATACTTACAGGTCTGAAAACTATTCAGTTGTCAAAGTGGGTTGTTCGAAGGAAAAACAGTCCATCGTATATTAATAACTTCTTGTCTTTGGTCTTACAACCCCATAGTCATTACAAGCATAACATGTCTTAATTTTTTTCTCTAGAAAAAATACCTTCCACATTCGTTAGCCAAACCAAAGATTTATTTTTCCACTTGGCATCCTTACATTGAGTCTCCAATTATATTATACAATTTACAGAGAGAGACCTTTACTACAAAAACGAGTATTATGTTGCAGGAAAACAAATTCTTCCATAGCACTTACACCAGGGCAGAGCTGACAAGCTAGAAACACAGAATGTATCTCAAGTTGAGTATAAGCTGTACGATGGAGAACATGATTGTACCTTAAGTTCATCAGCTTCACCTTCAATCATGCTTCCATAACTCCTATGAAGTTGGAATGACTGATCAATCTGTAGGAATATTTGCCATTTTGTCATGCTTATCGGACTCAGCTCCAAATTCAATGGCAACTCATGAACAGTTTCATTGATTTGTATAAGCTTATCTCTAAGTAGCCAAAACTCATTAAAGTAGATGGTAGGGTAGTAGTTTCCAGTAGTATGCTCGACGTTCATATCTTAAAATTAAGTCAAGAAATATTGAATGAATCTTAAGCATCCTGTACTCTGATCTACACAGATGAAAACCACCTGGCAAAAAATGTACAGAAATAATGATATAAAAAACTCACACTAAAAAGTTAGAATGGACTGCACGCTCAAGAATAACCATTAAG
>NW_027355169.1:0-6701 GCF_012295235.1 Primulina huaijiensis
GTTAAAGTTAGGCAGTAGATTATCTCCTGATAGGGTATCCGAGCTAATGGAGCAGGTGATCGTTGATAAATGATCAGCAGTTCGATTCCCCGTATCAACATTTTCTTAGGCGAGTATGTCGCACATGATATGCCTATTGCGATTTACCTGGATAGCATGAATTGCAAACTATTGTGTTACTCTAGAGGTCACCCAGTACGCACTGAGAGGTAGCGGTTGCGAATTCTATCGTCATAAAAAAATAAACAAATAAAATTAGTCGGTGGATTAAATTTATATAGTTTGTATTACCAACATATATGAATACCAAAGTAAAACGTTACAATTGCAAGAACATGATCAATTTTGGGCATACTATGATAAAGTTAAAATTTGATTTATATTGTTTGGTGCGAAGGATTAGAAGTTAACAGACTACGCATTTTTGTTTCATCCAACGTTTGTCTCAAGATCAAAAAATATTAGATTTGTTGATAAAGATATTTTTAATTTTAGTGATGTGTTGTTTAAGATAAACTCTTAAGGAAAATAGAAAAAAAGAAGCAATATTATGCGTTAGGAAAACCAGAAGCAGTATTCATTTTAAGGAAAATCAGAACACACCATTAAATAGAAATACTAGTAGACCGAACTAAGAATGAAGTAATATAGAACCAGTATCAATAGTCAGAAAGATAATCTTTTATGATAAGCTGTCAGACTACTCTAGTAACATTCGTTTTGGTTTGTACAATCTATCAGATAATGTCTCTATTTATTGTAGTCATTCTATACAATAATACATATTATTTAAAGTTATTAAATGAACCATATAGATTATTTATTGCTCACTATTATTTTGGGTTAAAAAAAATAACAAGTCTATTATTGGATTCAGGTACTCATAGCGGAAAAAAATTCATTCTCATTCGAACGTTGAATATGGTTTATAAAAAAGTTTCATAATTCATTCACATACATTGACCTTTTGTGAAATTACGAAATCACTCACACTTTCTAGCTTATCATATTGAAAGTCTACAAAGACCACCACACGTTTTAAAGTTCTATCAGATTTAGAAGATCATATGTGCAATCATTTGTTCACATACTCTTTCATCGTATTTACCACATGAAAAGTGTGAAGTATTTGTAATATGTGGAAAGTGTATTTCCAGAATCAATATTCACTAATTGTTGAGTTGTAATACTAAGTGTTTCAGTAGGAAAGGGTATGTCCTACTGATGTGGGTTTGTACAAGAGAATACTGATCAAAGTTTTTTAGTGATATCTTCTGGAAACATAAGAAGGGGAGAAGTAGAAAGGGTTTCTCCTTCTAACTTCCAGAAACAAACCTCGTGTCATTTTACCTTATATTTTTTTAAGTTTCATCACGTATTGTGGACTGTTTTCACGTTTTTAAGTGGTCCACTGTACTTTCAAATATCGAGATTAGCTTCTGACTCCTAAACAGATTTGAAGGACATATTTCATAAGCAAAAGAAAGAAATCATTTGAAGTGTTTATTCAACCCCCTTCTAAACACTCATCGATCCTAAAAAGTGGTATCAGAGCGGGTTTATCTCGTTCTGAAACATTTATTGCAAAAGCGATGGCATCTTCAGAAAGGTTCTCGTGTTTTCTAAAGAAGACTTTGACGACTGAAAAATCAGGATGAGAACTCATTTTGCAGCACAAAATGATGACATGTGATATGTCATCAGTTATGGTCCTATTAAGATCATGAAAGCCAATACAACATTGGGTATAACATAAGGAGATCCACAAATGCTGGAAAAACACAAATCAGCAAATATAAAAAGAAAGCTAACTTGGATAATATAGTCAAATACATTTTGTACAAGACTATTGACAAAAAAAACCCTTCAGCAAAATCAAGATGGGTTCTTCGGAAAAAAAATCTGAGGAAATTTGTTCCAGATATGTGAAGAAAATGACCAGACAAAGGAAAATAAATTTACTGTAACAATTCAGAAGTTTGAAAATATTAAAATGAATGTTGGATAATCTTTAAATGACTTTGATGAAAGATTCATTAGAATTATCAACGAGCTAGCAGCTCTTGGCAAAGAATATGGCAACAGATAAACTGCACTCAAGGTTATGAGATCACTGTCCAGAGAATGTGATGTTAAGACTATGGCAATGATATGATCAAAATATTTGAGCATATTGGAACTCCATGACTTATTTGCAAACTTGAAGGCCTGTGAGTTTGGACTGGAAGAAAGAAGTGATGAAGAGTCTTCATCAAGTCCGTCAACTAAAGCTTTTACTGATGTTGTTGTTTCAAGTTCTTCAACTACTGTTTCTATTGAAATACTATATGAGAGGACTACTGAGCAAATCAACAATGATGCTATGTCATTATTCGTCGAGAAATTTTCAACATTCATTAAAAAAAAGTCATAGAACATATCAGAACCCCAATCGGAACTTCAAGAAAAAATCACCATCCGGTGACATGGCCTGTTTCAACTGTGGGAAGACTGATCACTTTATTGTTGATTTTCCAAAGCCCAGGAAAGATTATTGCAAGAAGAAATTATATAAGCGAAATGACAATAAATCTCAAAAATATCGCAAGGTTGTGATTGATGAAGACAAAAAAGTAAGCGGATAGATTCTAGTTTTGAGTTTTCTGACTCGAAGAGCCAATATACTAAAAGTGATGCTGAAGAAGTGCAGTGTCTCATGGCAGATATTGGTTCAACCTCGACTATTAATGATGTATTTGATTTAAATTCTGAAGAATTCAAATGATAACTTAAGCATTGCATGACATGTTGAAGAGTATTCAAAGTTATTTCAATCATTTGAAGAATTTAAAACTGAAAACCAATGCTTGTTAGATCAAATCAATAAGTTCACATGTTCACAAAAGAGCAGTTGCAATGATCAGAAAGTCGAAGTGAATACTTTGAAAACTGAGATTGAACGAGTGAATGGTGATTACCAAGCACTGCTGATTGAGAATCAGAAGTTGTGGCTACTGGTAAATGCATGGAATAAGTCTTCTATTTCATTAGAGAAGATGCAAGTGCTACAGAAGCATACCAGAGACAAAGATGGTCTTGGATTCAACAGCCATGAAAACACTACTGGAACCAGTATTAAGCCAAAAATGAATATGCTAAAAGAGAAATACATTCACTTTGTTAAATCTAGTACGGTATATGAACACACCAAACCTAATGTTCAAGTTGAGAAACTAATAAATTAGATGACCAAAAGCGAACATGTTGGTCTCAGTTATATTGAACTTGAGAGGAAATCCCATCTAAATAATGTATCCAGTACACATATTCTAGTTTCATAGCTTTCTTCAGCAGAATTGAGTAGTGATTTGGTGAATATATAAAATCGGGTAGTGGTTTGGTGAAGATATAAGCAGCTTGTTGTTCAATACACAGAAAGTACTGTCTCCAGAGTATTTTTGTAATTCTTGCATCTTCTCTAAAGAAACAGAAGGCTCATTTTATGCATTTACCAGTAGAGCCAACATTTTTGTCCTCATCCAATATCATTTGGTAATTTTCATTTACCCTTTCATTATTTGTCCTCAGCTTTCTCATCTCAGCCTTAAGACCATCACAGCTGTCTTTTGTGACCAATTGGACTTGTTGATTTGGTCAATCAAGATTTTTTTCCACCTTTGAATTCCTCAAATGATTGAGAAAGCTTTGAGTACTCTTCTACCATGTCATGCAATGATTTAATATGATCATTATGTGTAAACTATTCAGATTTGAAGTTGAATACCTCATTGTTTGTTATTTCCGGATCAGCTTTGGCCATCAGGCAATGAACTTTCTCATCATCACTGTCACTAGATTAACTTTATGAATTAGAAGGCTCAGAATCTGAATCAGTTCATTTACTATTTCTTTCTTCAGAAACCATTGATATAATTCATTGTCTCTCTTCTTGAATTCTTTATGTTTCATTGAATCATAGTTTTTTGGATTAGGACATTCGACAATGGAATGTCCTTTCCATAGTTGATATTATCCATATCATTGTCAGATGACTATTTCTTGTAGTTTTTATTCTAATTCTGAAACTGCCTTTGATTTTTTTTTTTCATGAATCTTACAAATTTCTTTACAAACAGAGACATAATATCATTGCTAATTTGTTCAGTAATATTTTTAGCATATGATTCAACAGTGGTAGATAAGGCTTTTGTTGGCTGACTAGATGAATATTTTTCTTCAGTTCTTCTAGTTCAAACTTTTATGCTTTAAAAAATTCAAACAGATTATTCAAATCCTTTGAAATTTTCATTGTGAGGGTTTTGACATCTCATTTTTTAGGTAGTGCTCTCATAACTTTCAAAGCAATTTCTCTGTTAGTGTATTTCTTGCTAAGAACAGCTAATTCGATTACCATGCTACTTAATCTTTCATCGAAATCGTTCAGAGATTCTCTTGGCTTCATGAAGGTCAAGATTTTATCTCTTTTTCATCTTCAATAGTCTGTTCACATTGGGGCTTTTTTTGGTTTTTTTTTTATCATTCGAGGTTATCCACCAATAATGGCAACAACATTATTTATCTTCATGATTTCCACCGGGCTATCAGTAATCACATACCATATATAACCATATTGAGCCACAAGATGAACTTGCATTCTGATCTTCCAATCATAAAATTCTTCCTTAAAGAACATTGGAATCTTGTTGAATGAGGCTATTAAATTAGACGGTTCAGAGGTCGAGATAAACCATATCTAATACTGCTTGTCAGGATCGGTAGAGTTGTTTGGAGATGGTGAATAAACACCTTACAAAATTTCTTTTAAAAAATAATTTGGGGATCACAATTGGTGATAGCTGTCAAGATTAATTCTCGATCTTCTTAGTGCAGCATACAACTTGAATAATCAGTGTGGAAAAAGTCCAACTAAACTTAGCGAACCAAATTCTTTGATAATTGCAAAGATTGTAATTACCCACTTCAGCTGGACCTACCAACTATCTTATCGAAACTCTTAGTACACAACTTAAACACTTTTGAATAAAATATACATATAATGACTCTTCTATCGTTTACAAATATTAAAACTAAAATCAATAAAGATTTGATACATTTGTGAGCAGAAATGTCAACACATACTATCCTCAAAATAGATCAAATATGATATTTATGTTTGCGCTTGTAAATATCAGCAGAGATTAAATCTTAGATAAATGATGTAGGCGATTCGTAGAGTGTGTAGAGAGATTTTGATTCTCAAATGGGTCTTATATAGAGAGATTACAACGTTCTTGAACGATTATAATTCAGTCATATGGAGGTCATAGTATAAATAGTACTCGATGTCAGGTATCATTTATCTTTTTCTCAAAATAGAATATGAAAATAAATTACTAGAGTACTGATTTCAAAGGGTCATAATAAATTTGTCTTTATGACCAAAACGTTATCGAAATCATATGATTTGTTGATGATTGAGTTTATCCAGATATTATACTCGATGACATTCAACTATTGAATGTGATGAAATACAGAAAATATATAAGAAAAAGATTACGCGGGGCGCTTGAGATTCGAAGCACGATCATTACTAAAAAGAAACGTGCACGGTAATAGGCTGGTATCTAGGTAGTTTTCTTTTTCTTTCTTTTTTTTGTTTTAATGGTAACCTAAATAAGAACTTTGAATTTGAAAAATTGATATTTTATGTTTGATATAGATTTCAATATATTTAGTAAATTCTTATCAAACTGCAGTTGGAATTCAGAAACTCGTTGGTTTTGAATATAATAGAATTGTTAGAAAATATAGAACAAACTTATTCATATTTGAATTCAGCTACCTTAAATATGATGAATCGATGACTAAGAATATGGTCAAATTAAAAGGGAAGACCCGTGAATAAATTTATTACCTGTAAATGTTGTCTTCCTTGGATAATTTTACATACAAAGAGTGACTGCCCTTAATAGATCCATCCCAAGATATATATGTAAAAGACAACTGCACAAATGTTATCCTGAGATATTGTCTTACATGATAATTTTGTGAGACGGATTTCCGACTCAACTCAACTCGTGAAAAAAATATTTTTTTATAATAAATATAGATTAGATCGACTAGTGTTACGGATATCACAATATATCTACAAAGAATCAATATACGAAAGCCACATTACAACTGGATCATTATTATAATATATCATTGTTCTAGTTAAATATCACTTTATCGTGCAAATGGTATCATTATAGGTTTTCGAAAAAAACATATTATATTATCAATTCATCGAAATTATTATTTGAAATAGAAAACATGTTACCTAATAAAAAAATTATTTGATTTATATTAAAATATAAATAATATCATAATTATAAAAATTAGCGTCAAGTAATATTTATTTTGAAATTATTACATATTACAATTTGATTTGATTATATTTACGGGAGATATATACCATAATTGTGAAAACTTCGAAATAATGAATTAAAAGGGAAAAAAAAATCAATTAAATGTTTTAGATGTGGAGTTTGAACTTACGCCATCTATTAAACAGATGTCATATTCACCGACCTAGAAAAACATATATGTATTGGTTTTCTCTGAAAATGACCTAAAGCAGAACTCGAGGAATAGCCAAACCCCATATGCCAAATTGAGGGAGGCTTTAACTCAATTAATCCAATTACATGATTATGGTATCACTATCAATTTTAGTAATATTT
>NW_027355170.1:0-6717 GCF_012295235.1 Primulina huaijiensis
AAACATTCCCTTTCCAACAACTTATAAAACATATATATAAAAGCAAACATAAATCATCCGAGAACCAACAAAAATAGTTACAAGAACAATGTAAATTATGATATCACAAGTTAATTGTGTTCATAATATTAAAAACAAGAAAATGTAGATTATAATATCACTAATAAATATATATTCGTTGTATTAAGACTTTGCACGAAATAAATAAGCAATTCAACAAAACGAAGGCCGATTGCATTCTACAAGGTTAACCATCTCCATAGTCGTGGCGCAGATGACCCTCAACCTCTCATTCTCCGCCGATATAGGAGATTGGATCGCCGGTGGCTCTTGGAACGACAGCTCGCAATCACGAGGCACGTCACTAGCATCGCTAATGGATCCTACCAACTCCACATAGTTTTGCTGATTAATAACTCTAAAGTCGACATATTTCAAACTAGAGATCGCGCTATTATATCCACTGAAACACGTCTTAAGACTTGATACCAAGTGTGGATTAGTGGCTCTCTTCAAGAGTCCCGAAATCTTGGCAGATGTAGCGCCTGCGGTGGCCAAGGCCTTGTCTCGGAGTATGGTGCACAAGCCATTAGGGGTGGTTTTCAGGTTGGCTCGTGGGTCGGCCTCGATTATCGACAAGCAAAGGGCACCATTCGTCGTTCTCTTGCAGTACTGTTGTTCGACGTTGGCCGATTCGGTTTGGTAAAAAATCAAAGCCACTGCTAATGAAAGACATAGAAACCCTAAGTTGAGCTTCATTTTATTGTTTGCATGCAAGAATCTTTGTTGGTGCTAATTTTTTTTTGTTGGGAAACATATTTGTAGTGAACATTTTACCTGACAAGATAGGAAAATAATGTTTATTTGGAAAATTTAACAATTATCACAAGAAATTAAATCTGTAGATTCTGTCTGCATGGTACTGTTTTGGGTAGGAAATTATGTTAATTAATTTGAGAGATTTTTTAGATATTTTGGGATTTTGAAGAATAAGAGAAGTGGATTTGAAACTTAATTTTCATGATTTCTTCTCCATTTTGTAGGTTCACCGAGTGAAGGAAAAAAATACATTTTAACTTGTACATTTTCTATTTTATATCATCTTATCAATCAATTGTTCAGTGTTCGTACTTTTTTCCCCCACTTTAGCCATTTTTCACCATAATGTTGACTTAACACCGGAAAATGATCACATAACATTGGAAATGTTGACATAACACTGTAAATTTCTGATGTGTCAGATGACATGTCACAATTCTTGTGAAACATGAATAATTTGGAAAAAAAAAATGTAAGTTACTAACTAAATTCGTGAATTGAAGGATTACATGACAAAAAATGAAAAATGTATTAAAAAATGTAATTTCCCCCGAGTGAATCTTGCGTTTTTTAGAGTTGGGGTGGAAGAATTGTTGTACGAGCTAGTTTTGCAGGAATACACAAATGATGATTGATTGATTGATTAATTTTTCGCAGCATTCCGCCTTATATGTACGTCTACGCCATATATCAGCAACCATCAATTTTAACCGTTTCACCAGATTTTTGATTCTCGTTAACCCATCCTTGTGCCACTGAACCAGCTCCACCTTAATACAGCTCCATCAGATATTCGATTCAAGATTTTCTACTGTACACTACAAAGTTTGCAGAAATGTCTCTATTGGATCTCTCCGATCCCCTATTCGTACGTAGATGTATGTATTTAGAGTATATAAATTTTCCTACTTATTAAAATTGTTATTATTCATTAGTTATACATACATCATTTTTAAAAAAAAAAAAAAAATTAGCACGTTTTGCACTCAATAATTTTAGATAGATATTTAGAATGTAATCATGTAGATATAAAAGTATAAACAAAAACTCTCGTGAGACGGTCTAATAGATAAATTTCGTGATACAGATCTTTTCTTTGTTTCACTCATGAAAAAATTACTTTTCATGGAAAAAAAATTTCATACAAAAAATATTACTTTTTATTGTAAACATGAGTAAGGTTGACCAATCTCACGAAAAAACATCCGTGAGACCATCTCATAAAAGACATACTCAAAAGTATATTGCATAATGTATATTAATTAAATACTATAATAATTTAGAATCAATGAAATATGTAGTCCACATAATCATTGTTTCACCGAAGATTGTTTTAATTTTATCTTCATAAATGCATTACTTTGGAGGAGTTGTACAAAATTCGCAGAAAACCATAAAACAGATTGAACCGAAAATTTTGGTTTTTCGATTCGGTTTTTCGGGTATTTGACCAGTTTAGAATTCGAGTTTACAGTAAATTATTATTTTTCTGTTTTGAGAAGAAAAAACCGAAATATTTTATTATTATTATTATTATTTTTTATATTGCTTCCCAAACAAAAACCTATTACTTAAAATAAGAGAATAAATAATATTGATATATTTCAAATTTATACATTTTAAAAATATATTCAAATGTAAATTTGTATGACCGCTGATTCTTTGAAGGGCATTGAGAAATAAGATTTACAATTAGGCGCCTCCATTCCTCTCATTTATCTTCCCAGATAATCTCGACTGCAGAACCAAGCACACTGCAGAACTTGCTAAGAAAAAATTCAAGAAATATATAAGAGGACAGGAATTACGACCCAAGGTCAATCTGGGTCATAGCTCAAGCATTGGTCATCTATCTTGGCGCGGCCGCCAAAATCTTCGGCAAGGTCCTGCCATGGCGATGATTACAACTCAGAATCACTGAATTTCTAGACCATCTGAACCCCCCCTCCCCCATGTCTTTCAGTTTATCTGTTCATTTTACTCGAATTGCTTCGCAGTTCCCCCTCTGTTCTTCTCGCTGCACCGCTCGTTTCATCCCTTGGCAACGCCCTCAATCACTCAGTTCTCGCCACTTCCGCTTTTCCCTTGCGAACCGAAGTCGTCTCTTCTATGTTTCAGCCTCTAAATCTAAAGGTAAGATTTCGTATTTATCTTTTCAAGTTATGTTTATGAGAATACAATGTGCATTTCTCGGCTCTATACCTTCAAAATGCATGCTTGTTGGCTCTCAATTGGTGAAGAAGTTGATGGGTTTCTTTAAAGTTGTACCCCGAATACACTTGACATTTCATTGGGCGGGTTTATGTATTTGTAACCTTTGGGTTTTAGTATTTTGTTGAATTATTCTTCATTTGTTAATATTTTTCACGAAAAGTTGGAAACTTTATGAGTTACCTGTTACTGAATGGCGGGAGTTCAAGAGTTCAATATTTCGAATTTGCAAAGTTAAATTGGAAATACAACAAGTTCTGTGAATTTCTTTAGCCAAGAATTTTTTAGCGTTATTCTTGAGGTTATTGGACACACCGTCTATCCGTAAAAGAATGAAAATAAAAGAATGTTTCATATGCTGTTCTTCAAAGTCAAACTGTTTAATCTTAAAGATGGTTGCAAGTTGCCGATCTTGTTCCTCTGAAGGATTTTTTACCTTTTGAGAAGTTGATATACATTTTTGTTCCTTGAAGATGCAGCCTGGAATAATCAAAATGATTCATTAGATGAAAGATACGACGTGATTGTTGTTGGAGGAGGGCATGCAGGATGTGAGGCTGCACTTGCATCTTCCCGTTTAGGGGCAAAAACTCTTCTGCTGACACTAAATATTGACCGCATTGCTTGGCAGGTTGTATTCGCAAAAGACCTAGAAGCTCAGAACTGCCTTTTTTAATTTTGCAAATTATTGCATTCCTTTCCATATTCTGAATTGCTTTCTCGCCCCCTTTTTCATTGCTCTTTGGTATTCAGTCATACTGGAATTTTTTGGTTTAGCAGGGTGTTTGGGTTCTGCCATAGGGAACAGATAGTAACGAAGAATGGTTTTTGCCTTATTGGATTTGTAAGAAAAATTATTTTTGGACCATCTTCAGATCAATGGTAAACCATCCGGTATGACCTCAATCATGGTTTTTTTGGTCGATCTTCGTGGATATGTTTTGTTCTATTGACATTTGGTGGGATGTGGATCATGAGCCCTCAAATAAAAATCTAGTTGGATAATTGTGTAAACCACTTGTTGTATTTCAAGTCCTCGTCTTTGGTTTATCTAATTGCTACGTATGAGCCATATCCTTATGCTAGTGGACAACCTGACATTTGAAGGTTTAAGTTGGAGCATTTGGTACTATTTACTATTAAGTTTGTTGTGTACACTTACATATGTTGCTTTAGATGACTGAACAAGAATCAACCAGAAACTCCAGTCGCTGGTAAATATGTTTTTGGAATAGATTACCTATAGCAAGTGGTTTAGGCAATATAATTAAGACTACCAAGCGCATAGAGACATGAAATTTTGTATCATCTATGCTTTAGATGACTGAACAAGAATCAATCAGAATTCTTTTTGTCTATTTTGTTTGTCAGGACTCAGGACCCTGGATTCAATCATTTATCAAGAAAGCTATCTATGTAATGTGTCTTAATATCACACATAGTTTCTGTATTAATTGGAGTTGAATGCAGCCTTGCAATCCAGCTGTTGGTGGACCAGCAAAGTCTCAACTTGTTCATGAAGTGGATGCGCTTGGCGGTGAAATTGGCAAGGTAGCGGATAGGTAAAACTAAAATAAAATAAAAAACTAGAATATTTGTCAGTACTTATATCACTCTTTTTTTTATTAAGTGGCCACATTTATTGGATTGGGTCCTTACAAATAAAAAATGCTTTAACTGTCTCTAGCATCTAACAAAGTTCTTGCTAAACATCTCAAATTCTTCTGAATTGACCTTAATCACTTCTCAGTCCTTTTCCTGTCTTTAATTCTTTGTGCATGTAAAGTTCTAATTTTCTTGTTTAGTTTATTAAGTGGCCGCTATGGAGGATACCTACAGTTATGTTTAGTTTAAAAGAACCTGAAAAGTTCCTGTGACTGATGATGTGAATGTCATCTAAATTAAAAATGTCTGTCTATTTTTTGGCTGTCAAGAGTTTGACTGTCAATTGCCCGAAAAGAAAAAGAGAAGAGGTTGACTGTCAAGAATCAAGTCAGGGCATCTTTATATTCTGCTCCAGTTTTAGTTGATATTTTGCTCTTTCATTGAGAATTTCATTTTTAGTTTGTTATATCTTATCAATGAGTGCACGTGTTATGTCATCCTTCAGGTGTTACTTGCAAAAACGAATTCTGAATGTCTCAAGGGGCCCTGCTGTTAGAGCACTTCGTGCTCAAACTGATAAAAGAGAATATGCTTTGGAAATGAAGAAGATCGTAGAAAGGCAAGTTTATTGATGTATCTTTTGGCATATATAGTTCAATACATCTGTTCAATAGTCAGAACAATATGCCTCTAGACTCAGTATTTGATTTCCCTTATTATTAAAACTGTAAAACGTATAGAAAGAAAAACATATTTCTATTCAGTGAATATTGATGTTTACAAAGATATATATACACAATACTAGGAGCTAAATTAGGAAGATCTATTATCTAATCTTAGAAAATATTTCCTTAATCTAAATCCGACAAAATCTGTGATAAATATTGACTAAGTAATTACAATTATACACAGTCTTTGTTATTTTGAAAGTGATTTTCCCACACACCCCCAAGTTGGGGGATGGATGTTATCCATTCCATGTTTACCAACTAGTCTTTGAAAATCTGCTCCAGCCAATCCATTGGTCAGTATGCCTGGGAAATGAAAGGGGTGCAAATCAGTCCGCTCTCCAGCTTTTCTTTTATGAAGTGCCTATCCACTTCAATGTGGTGTACGGTCATGTTACATCAGATTATGAGCAATAGTAATAGTTAAATTGTTGTCACAATAAAGTTTCATGGACCTTCCCATTTAACCTTTAAGTCTTCTAAAACGATTTTCAGCTACAATAACTTGCATATCCAAAGAGCCATAGCTCTAAACTCGGATGTTGCCCTTGTTCTTGCCACAACATTTTTTTTACTTCTCCAAGCCACGAGATTGTCTCCCAAAAAAATACGTTATCCCGAAGTTGATCTTCTATAAGTACAAATCCCGCATAATCTGCATCAGTGTATGCTTCAAGAGTCATTCCCTCGCCTTTCTTTTATAAAATCTTTTTCCCGGTGTATTGCTCAAGTATTGAAAGATTCTATATATAGCCCTAAGACGTGGTTCTTTGCGGTTGTGCATGAATTGGCTAACCATCTCACCGCATAGGCTATGTCAGGTCTTGTGTGAGATAAGTATATTAGTTTCCCACCAGTCTCTGATAAGAACTCTCCTCCACCGTGGCATCTTCCAAATAATCTCCAAGTTTGTGGTTGGACTCGATAGGTGTCTCTGCTGGTTTGGCACCTAACTTACATGTCTCCATCAACTAGTCTGTCATGTATTTTTGTTGGGATATGAAAATTTCCCTTTCTGACTATGCTACCTTGATGCCCAGAAAATATTTTAGTCTTTCAAGCTCTTTTCATTTCAAATTCTTTCATCAAACCTTTCTTCAAACTCTATATTCCTTCCCGATCATCACCTGTCACAATAATGTCTTTGACATAAACTAACAGCATTTTTTTTTGAGAAGAAACTATTATTATTAATGAAGTTAGTATTACATAATAAGCGGATGAATAATCCGCACAATCGATAACCAATCAAAAAACATTACAGTGGTACTATCATGCCAAAACAAATTTCCAATCCCTAACCAAATTCGAAACAGACACATGACTGAAATCTTTGACATTAGCTGTCCAAGTA
>NW_027355171.1:0-6769 GCF_012295235.1 Primulina huaijiensis
CATTGATTGAATTTATTGTCGAAAAATAAAAGATAGTGACAGTAACTTGATATCTGTTCTCTTCATATCATCTTTTTATGTTCCAGACGTGCAACGCACGTGCACATCTTCTAATATATATATATATATCAAGTAAATATTATTCAGAGAAAAGCTCATACACGTTGAAATTCCAACTCTCAGAACAGAAAACTATCATACCTGATCTTCAAGAATTAACAACCCGACAATTTCCCCTAACTTCACCACTCGATCCAGTTAACGTCTTAATATTTCCCATCTTTATCATAGAATTTGCGAAATCATTCGAGAACGCCGTGGGATCACTCGCATAGAGGCGAACGATATCTCTGGTAGTGGATATGGCTAATTCACTGGAGAACAATACCTGATCAGACTGAAGAATGCCTCTTCCCTTGGCCAAATTTTCAAAATAATGACTATCAAAAGAGTCTCTGGAATTGATGTCGAGAGGGACAGTGTTATTTCCGTCGCTATCTGTAGGGCAAGCAGCCTGCAAACGTGGAACAACACGGCTGTCCAGAGAACTGTCCGGCGCACCCGTCCCCGAAAAATTTGATAATCTGTGGCTAAAAAGTGTACATCTTGATAACCCAATTGTGTGACCACCTACATAGTCGTGTTTTGACCATTAGTTTTCATACACGAAGTATATACACACAGATGCATGCATGCATGGACAAATATTACCTGATAAAGCAACGACATCGGTGAGATTTAGACCAACATCTGCAAATTTTGCGATGATTCTATCAAGTGATTCAAATGGAGAAGGAAGCAAGATATTGGCTCCAGTTTGGTTAGCCACTAATCCATCTCTTCTTCCCAGTAATACCTTCCACGAAGGTCCTCCACTCTGTGGTCATTCATTAGTCCAAAGTCATGCATATTAAATTTTTGTGGGTTTTTATATTTTATCGAAAGAAGAAAGAAAAGAGATAATTGATTGGGTTTAATATTTAGAAAGAAATGAATGAATTTACCAAGGAAACAGAATCTCTTGCAGCTATCGCGAGAATGTCTGCACATGAAACGACACAGCTGCATGCATTCTCCACCGCCTCTTTGATTGAATCAATCACCTCAAAGCCTCTTGCTGAGTTCAAGTTCGGGAAAGCAAATTTTTCACCATGTTTTCCATCCAACAACAATGATGCATCACACCCCTGATCGAAAGTTTTCAATTACGAATTTCGTCAAGTAAGATCATGTTCAAAATTTGGTTTCATTTTCATTTTTTGGCTGCTGATGTTCCACAAAGATGATTAAAAGTTGAGAAGAATGAAACAAAAACATGCTAACGTACGTGCACGAAAAGTGATGAACATTTGGTACTCACATTTACGAAGCAATCGTGGAAGTGAAGCCTAAGCAAAGAAGCCGCAATCCTCGCCTCATTCTTTATGGCCATCCTAACCTCTTTTCGAACAATACTAAGCAAAGTTGGACATGTTTTTGAGTAAAAATCTGCCCTCAATTGAGACCTTGCGCCTACACATAGCATTAAACTCGTTAGAACCCAAAATATCTTTGACTTATGCGTCATTTTTCACTTCGAAAATTAAAATTACTATTCTTGATTCAAAAATTCAGCCCAGCTAGGTTTCTCTAAATAATTACTATGGTTAACATATACAAATGTTGTTGATTTATATATAGGTAGAGATTAGTGGTGATTAAGGAATATAAAATCCATTAATTCATTAAGATTAACACAACATTAGTTATATAATTTTATGCATATAATGGTGATTAAAAGTTAGTTTAGTGGTATATATGATATATGGCGGTTTCATTTTTAAATAATTTAGCCTTCGTACGGCAATGCTTTCTGAAATCATCATAAGATTTTTTTATATAAAAAAGCCATCATAAGAATTTTATTAAAAATGTTACCTAACAATTTTGTTATACGGTCAAACAAAAACTATAAAGTACGCAAAAAAAGTGGGCATAATAATATTGTATTAATTTATATAATATACAAAATTTTCATACACTGAAATTTACTAAATTTTTTGGTAGTCTATTTTGAGTTTTGATCATTCAAATAATTAAAATTTAATCTTAATAAAATAAATTAATTTTTTTATACATAAATTAACGTCGAAGTTTGCTGACATGTAATATTACCGCAAAAATGAATAATATTTTTAAAAAATAATACACTGCGAATAAAAAACCAAAACTCAAAATATTCAATTAACTAGACGATTTTGGTAGTTTTCCCAAATATAAATAAATTTATGTATGTATGATATTAAAAATTTGGAGTCGACGACTCTTATTAATTTATTCAATCAGATGAATTGGAA
This sequence comes from Primulina huaijiensis, assembly GCF_012295235.1. Taxonomy (NCBI): domain Eukaryota; kingdom Viridiplantae; phylum Streptophyta; class Magnoliopsida; order Lamiales; family Gesneriaceae; genus Primulina; species Primulina huaijiensis. The sequence goes on from NW_027355171.1 coordinate 2,337, forward strand.
ATCGATGATACTTCGGCATTATATTAAAAAAAAAACCCAATTTTTGTAATTCAGTGGACCTCTCTTTTTATTCTATCTTGTCTTCTTTAAGTGTGATCCACATGTGCCAAATACTCAGATAAGCAATTTGGGGATGGAAATATTTAATTATATTTCTGCATAATACATAAAATAATACTTTTTTAACAAAATATAATTTTTTTCAAAAAAAATACCTCGGTGCACAGTTTTATTCCAACCGGCGCTCTTACTAGGTTTCTACTTTAAATAATAATAAAATCATATATTTATCAAAATATAGAAATTAATATTTTATAATAAAAAAGGGACCGAGAGAGAAAAATTCTTTTACAATAATTCATGTAAAATTTTATAATATGTGTCTAATTCAACATATTTCTCTCATCAATAAAAAGCTTGTTTTAAATCCTTATTTTAAAAAGATTTTATATTGGGACATCACCACATTTAAATCTATATAAGCAAAAATAAAGAGAAACAAGATTTTTTCCAGTATTTTGAAATATTGAGTGTTATTTTACTTTATTTTTGTTTAGATTTATTTTTTTTATGCGAAATCTCAAAAAAAAGCAATTCTAAATCAATCTTGGAGTATTTGCAACCTCTAAAACTAGTGATTCGAAAATTTAAGACAATGTGCTTGCTTGCTGAATTTTCTTGTTCTTAGGGAATTTTTGCGTTTATCTCCGTTTGTGTGAATAAACTAATTAACATGCATATTTGTGGGGTTATATTCAGAAGTTGCTCAAAAAGTTTATATGTAGATGTAGTCAAATAATGTAATATATTTTATAGCACAAACTAATTATATTCCGACAAATTATTGGTTCTAAACAAATAAAAATGACATGAACCAAAACCGGACGTACCCATAATAAATCAACAAAACCAAAATTCCTTCCCTTATCGTGTATATATCTGCCAAAAGATTTTCCCATATGATCAATGGAGAAAAATATACTGCTCCAATAGAAGATAGATTTGTTGTACACTCTAGGATTCTTGTCCTAATCGAATTCCAACCCAACGATGAAAATCCCCTCATATCCACTCCGTAAAATAATCTAAATATCCTGTAGTATAAACCGTGGAGATTTATTCGGTGAAAAAATAGATAGAAATACATGCCATTCGTCGTATATGAGCTGATTTAAAAATGAAAAGGGACAACTAAAACATATGTTGTTCCATTACATCGCATTACATTAACAACCCAATAATGATACAAGACAATAATAAAAAAATTCGTACAAAAGTTCAACAATCCTCAGTTTCCTGATAGGATGTCGAAACAGCTGATGACGGAAATCATAGATCGGCATTTGGGTTGTTTCCAGCAAGAATTAGAGAGATTTCCAGGCCTCGACTGAAAGCTTGGTTGAACATAAGTCGTGTTTGGAATGTTGAAACAAATGGGAACCACGAAAATAGAGCAATAGGAATGAAAATAAGCATCCCCATAGCAGCATCATATAATCGCGCAATGGAGCGTATGGACTTCCAGAGTCCCATTTTCTTCACCACCGGCTTCCAAGCACACGCAATCTTCAATTAAAAAGAAAGAAAGCATCGAAAGGCATTCAAGGTTAAAACGAGCTAAGTCAATATACTAGAGCTCTAATCTGGACATTCAAACAGAATAAGACAGATCAATGAATTTCGTTATGACAAAGATGCACAGTTATAATTTTGAGATGCAAATACAATTATAGGTGCGAAGACGACATTTTATGCATAACACAGTGATGCGTTCACAAAATATTAGAGAACGGAGGATTTTCCTCGCAAGTCGCAACTCAAACATGGAGGACAGTTCCAAGATTTACCTGCGAGAATTTTCAAATAAATAAATATGTTTACGCCATTTGATAATTTGTGTGCTGTGGGCTACTATATTTAGCACGACAGATAAATTTATTAGAACATAATCCGAGGTATTGCATTAATCTAGGTGAGTCTGCTTCATTTTTTCTTTAATCCAACAACAAATAATCATATTAACCTGAGGGTCTAAAAGAACAATAATCTCTGTATGATAGTCGTGCTCAACATTTTTTGTCCCATAAATTAGAACAAGTTGAGAAATATCTTGCAATATTTCTTACCCCAAACAAGTACAAAGGGAGTAATAAGTGATTTAATACACGTCTCAAACTCTGCAGAAGTAACAATTTTGTTGTGCTTAAGAAAGCGCAAATCATTATTCAGAGTTCAAAACTTCATCAGCAGGCATAGTTAAACTATTCAAGTTTCCTGAATGATTTCTGATAGAAAGCCCCAACTACACATGCGAGACAAATTCCACAACAAAAACAAAAGTCCATGAATCTACTACTTATTTTCACTCAGGATATTAAATGTGACGCAAGAGATAAACGACATCTGACCCCACAAATCCCTGCCAAAGATTATTATAATCAATACAATATCAAACATCAGATATACTGGATGAAGATGGCAACCACAATATTTCATGAAAATCTATTGAGCGCGGAAAACTTACAGAAAGAATTCCCCACCCAGTTGGCAGAAAAGCCAAGATACAAGCAAATATATCAGTGATTGAGAGATCAGTGAACGCGATGGCAACAATCAAGCCAGTCAGAGCAAGCAAAAATGAAAGACCTTGGATGAACCGCAGCAGCAGCTGAAAATTGACTGATATCTTTTGACTAAATGTGAACACCTGCAAAATCCAAAATAAAACTTTGAATTGGTTGGACCAATGAAGCTAGAGGTCTCCAATAATTGCAATCTTCAAATATCAGACCTTGAAAAGAAGTATAAGCACAGCAAACACTACCCATGAGAACCCATATACCTGACAACAAAACATAAGAGAATAAAATTAGTTATTATTTTATCCAACTGCCTCTCTCAACTCTCCAAGAATGTGTTGTAATCATAAATTCTTGGCACAGAGCATGCAGCGATACGGGAAGACCATAGCATGCTCAACATATCTACGAGGATCATTTTCAAATGTAAATGAGAAAAAACATCATTTTAGATAAATTTCTTTCAGCAAATGAAACGAAAAAGGAAAAAAAATTGGAGGAAGAAAACAGATCTGACACAAACTATCTCTGACATGCTATGCCAAAATCAAAACTCCTGAGGACATTAGGCAGCTTGAACCTATAGAATGGCTCATGCAGTCACAAGAAAAATATAGCGGAGTGTTAACGTCTAACTCTAGATTCAACACCTGAGACAAATACCTTCTGGTTGCTCATGAGAAAACCACCAAGGAATTGCAATGCAAGTCGTTTAAAATGATGTACCTAATGTAGGGAAAAAACTATTTCTCAGACAAGCCAAAAAGTTTGTACCGATAGTGATGTGTTTGATCCTTGCACATCTAACTTGTAGATGATACCGTACTGGAAGATGAAAAACCGAAAGCTTAAAATGGTCTCCATCACTCTCCCACTGAAGTTTCGAATATGAGACTGCAACGATAACAATTATTAAAAAGGAGCTCTACAGTAAAAGTATTGATGCCAAAAGATGAGAACTATATTCATTTACACATGGAGAAGTGACGTGTCACAAATTAACTTAGATGTGGAACCAAAACAAAACGCCTCTCTTTTAATTTTTCGAAAATATAAGTCATAAAAGTTCATATTTCTCTTAATTTCCTCGGGCTTCCTAACATTTTATTTCATATTAATAACATCAAATTATCCACAAACCAACTTGGATGCAATAGCAACACGCCATCCTTAGTTAAACCTTGATCATGGAGTACCTTTATGTAGTAAAAGAAAATACATCCTTTTGTTTCTCATGAGTGACTAGAATAGGATGCTCTACCAATATTTGCAATCACGGTATTTGCATTATGCAATGCGCATGGACCAAGGGAAAAAAACCAACAAATAGAAGAATTTTGAGCGTGAATCCCTAATGAATAAACAAGCATATCAAGGTCGATACACAAGAACTAATCATAAACATCCATTATGTCCATTACCAGTTCTTCATCCCACCAAGCCTCCCAGCTTTCTTCTCCTTTAACACCAATTCCACCTCTATAAAAAAGCCAGTTCGTCCAATCTCGAAAATCCTCTACGGCCCTAGTAATTACAAGAAAAAGGCTTATTCTTGAACCAAGAAGGCCAAAAGGTGGGACATAAAAAGGTGCAAGAATCTTACTTCTGCCACTCAAATCCAGATGGATTAAACAAATATGGAGCAAAGAGCCAAGAAATTGCTAGGAACCAACCGCTAACAGTGAGAAGAATATAGGACAAGGCACCACCTTCATTGTATCCATAGGAAAGATATACCACCAATAACAGAACAATTTCCATCCTGAAGAAAATAGAAAATAAATCTTGGTCAATTCTCAACCTCAGACAAGTTGGCGCCAACACATGCGCGCGCACACACACACGCACACACAC
>NW_027355172.1:0-6824 GCF_012295235.1 Primulina huaijiensis
AAAGTAATACTCTTAGCATAAAAAATATTATTTTTTCATGGATGATTTAAATAAGAGATCCGTCTCACAAGATACTGACCCATGAGACCGTATCACACAAGTTCTTGTCTTGTTTTTATCATGTTTTTATGGCATAAGCTTTTCATATTATAGAGCATCCATTTGGCTGCCTTGCAGTATATATCAGAGCATATCTATGATATTAATGTTGTCTTGTTGATCCTTTATTTCGAAATATATACATTTGCATTCTTGAAATAGAGATTTTGATTCGAGGTGGTTTAATTTTTTTCAATATGTTAGCTACTGTCATTTTTAGGCTCATCTTGATGATTTTTTTTTTTTGGAAATCGTTTTTGATGAAACTTAGCTATATACGTTGTCGAATACTGGTTGCTTAGCTTAAAGGAATTTTTTTTCGGTTTAATACTCTCAACTAGCCCGTATGCGTTAATTTTTCAGTAAGATAAACTTGTACGATGAATAAATTGTCACCATTACATTTTGTCTAACTTAAGCAGATTTAAAACCTTTTTTTGCTTGGCGTTTGACACGCAAGTGATTGTTTCTTAACACATTTGATCTCATGGTTTTTCTCTTATCGGTTGTTCGATCAACTAAGTTTTAGCGATTTAACAAATTGAGTCGAACTGAACTGATACTGAGTTAAACTGAAAGTATTATAAGACGAAATTCGTTTGAAGCTTAACTGATATCTAGATCTACCCAATTGGTAGCAGAAAACCTATTGAACTAAAATATAGTTGAGTAAATAGAGAAACGTTATCTAAAGACTCATTTAGATTACTCAGAGTTGCAAAAATGAATTATTGGATAAAGTTTTCCGTATCAACAATATCTAAATTGTCAGAAATCCACGGGCACTATCTACAGTGTATTTAATTTCATATGTTTATGCAAATTGTAAATCCATAGATTGTGCTACGCGTTCCTATTTTCAACCATTCTTTCGACTTCATTCACAATTTAAAAATTATCATCAAAGTTATTTAGACTTCAATAATGATGTAAAAACAATAGCACAATAAAAAATAATGCAAAAGTCGAATGTTTAATTATATAAAACAAAGTTTAGGGATATGATCATATTAAATCCAAACAAATAAAATAGTTTAGTCCTAAACATCATCATGAACTAACCAAAATCACAATTAAACGATGTTTCTAAAGTAAATATATAAGAAGAAGAACAAGAACTAAGAGTGTTGCAAGAAATCTTCATTTCATGCTCGATTCCTTGACTACAGGTCGTATTCTTCTCTCCTTGTGCTCCTTGGTGGCTGATAAATTCTCCAAAATTATTAAAAATTCTCTCCAAAATCGTGTATTAGGACTTTCCAAGTAGATGATCATCAAGAAAGTTGGAAAGAAATCAATGCAATATTTTTTTTCTTCCTGATCGCGCTGAGGCGAACAAATTCATCCGCCCCAGCACGCTATACTTGCAAAGATGATCAAATTTTCTTAGTTTGTGCGCTAGGGCAAACAATTTAGCTGCCACACTGCGCCTGGCTCGACTTTTGGGTATGTTTTCTTCATGTATATGCTGGGACGGACGAACACACCTTCTTCAACTTTAGCCTCTGCATTCCACCTTTCTTGATCACATTATCTACAATTCAACCCAAATAAATGAAAAAATTATACATAACATATAATAAACAACTAAATATAGACACAATTTAAACGAAATATGCAAGAATAAGACTCAAAATGGCAGAATAAAATACACAAAGACCACACATATCAGCTAATGGTTACTTAGTTGAATTTCATAAAAATGTCTATTTGATTAAGGATGCCAACAATCAAACCCTACTTTCAAGAATTAGAAATGACAATATCTATAAGATTGACTAGAGTAGTAACTATCTAGCCTCACCGACATGTTTTGTGGCAGTTAATCAAGATAAGCAGAAGTTATGGCATAAAAAGCCAAATCACCTTAATTTTAGATCTATAAACAACTTACATAATCTGAGTTTGGTCGATGGCTTGCCTAGCTTAAAATTTTTCAAGAATCATGTATGTTCATCATGTCATGTCAGCTAGGTAAGCATATGATATCTAGTTTTAAAAACAAAGGTAACAAACAAACTATTTTTCTCAATTTACTTGGATTATATTTTAAAATGGTAAAGATCGCACCAATACTCAACTGATTAATTTTTTTTAATGCATTCAAAATGAGAAATCAAGTTCAGTAAACAAGATAAGAAGTGATCGAGGAACTGGATTTGCTACCAAAACTCTTGAGTCCTATCTGTCAGAACAATGAATTCATCATGAATACTCAGCTGAACGAACAAAACCTTGAAAGAAGCTGCTAAAACTATGTTTGTTGATTCAAGAATCTCACAAAGATTTTGTGCAGAAGCCATCAATATAGCATGCTACACTCAAAATTGAACAATGATCAACAAGAAAGCTGGTAAAACTCCATATAAGATATGGGATATGAGTAAGCCTAATCTGTCATATTTTCATATTTTTGGATGCACATGTTACAATCATAATAATGGTAAAAATTATTTGACTTTGTTTGATGTTAAATCATGTATTGGTATTTTTTTGGGATATTCTGCCGTGAATAAGGCCTTTAGAGTACTTAACATAAGAACTTCAAATGTTGAATAAACTGTGCATATTTTTAATGAAACACATTTGACAAACAAGCAAACTGACCTAATTGATCTAAGTAATTAGATGTAATATATCAATCTAGATAATGAAAGTGAAGATGAGATAAACATAAACCAGAGAACTCTTTAGTCACCTAAACAGAGATACTAGATCAATACGTTAGACTCGGTGAGATTTTTTATGACCAGACTGATCTTAACCAAGCCGATTTAAACCAAACTGATGATGTTTAGAATGTTGACAATCAGACCGATGAGAACCCAACTGGGGTAAATCAAATTGATCCTACTCCAAAGAATATTAATAATAACCCTTGGGGTCCATGTCACATATGAATAAGAAACATCCACCATCACTGGTAATTGGCAACCCCTCAACCCCTTTAAGGACAAGAAAACAGATGCTAAATGAGTTATAACATGCTTCTTTTATTTCACAGCTTGAGCCTAAAAATTTGATGAAACATTGATGGACAACAACCGGATAGAAGCAATTCAAGAAGAACTAAATCAATTTAATAGAAACAAAGTATGACATTTGGTTCCAAGACCAACACATCAATCAATCATTGGAACTCGATGAGTCTATAGAAATAAACTGAATGAAGATGGATCTGTGATTTGAAACAAAGCTAGAATGTTTGCACAAGGCTTTAGACATGAAGAAGACGTATATTTTGATGATACCTTTGCACCAGTAGCCAGAATGAAAGCAATCGGAATTTTTCTTACATATACTGCCTACAAGAATTTCAAAGTTTACCAAGTGGATGTAAATAAAATATTTCCAAATAGTCAACCGCAAGAAAAAAAGGTATGCTGAACAACCACCTTGTTTTGTTAAACATATTTTGCCTGATTATGTATTTAGATTAAATAAAATTTTATATGGTTTAAAACAAACACCACGAGCCAGATATTACACTTTATCATATTTTTTGCTTGATCGTGGTTTTACATCAGATTCAGTTGATAAGATCTTATTTAATTTTGTTAAAAATGTTCATACTCTGCTAGTTCAAATTTATGTTGATAATATTATTTTCGATTCTACGAATTCAAAACTCTGCGAGAAGTTTGATAAACTTATGCAAGATATATTCGAGATGAGCATGATGAGAGAACTGATATTATTTCTTGGTTTGCAAGTCAAGCAATTAAATAAGGGAATTTTCGTTAGTCAGACTAAATAAACCAAAGAATTGTTGAAACGATTCGGCATGGAAACATGTTCTGCTGCAACAACCCCATGAGTTCATCAGATAAGTCTCAAATCCTTACAGATAAGACAATAGTCAGTTACTCTTTGAGTCTTGCTAACTGTCAACTTAGTTCTATAGCCAAACTGTCAGATACACTCTTAGTTTAACTGATTTTATCATTTCATAGTTAGCTTTAATGACTTATTTTATTCCTCATTAAGTCTTTTCAGAAGTGATCTAACTGCTTGATTTTATTTATTTCATCAAATTCATTGGTTGGTTCATACATTTTTTAAAAAAAATCGTTCATAAGAAGCTGTCACGTGTATTGTCCGTGAAATTCAAAAGGTCACACAAAGTTAGTATCTTGTTCTTTCTTTACCCTCTTCAAACTCTCTTAAATATATGTGAATTTCTAGTGTTCTTTTCGATTTTCGATTCTTTAACCACTTTCTTTTGTCGAAATTATACAACAAAATGGTCATATCTGCTACTCCCGTTTATATCATGAATGCCCTAGCAATTGATTTTGAGTATATTTACTTAATGGAAAATCCTGCTATCACTAAAGTTTTCAAGTCAATCGAGTCACATGGACTTAGAGTCTTTCTAAGTTCATATTTGGAAATTTATGTTCTAGAACTGAAGAATTTCTATTGCAGATGTGTCGTCACTGATGATGTAAAAATCATCATGCCTCTATGAGAAATGGTTTTTCTCTACACTATTTTCAGTTATCCTTTGAAGGGATTTCTGTTGTTTATGAAGTGTCTCAAAAGGCAGTTAAGGAATACAAGATAAGTTTTCTGCATCCAACAAAGCTATCAAGACACCATGACTGAAGAAAGAGATGAAGCTAGAATATCAATTGCTTGCTAGCATAGTGGCTAAGTTTCTGTTGGCCAAGGGAGATTCATTTGCTGCCATTATTGCTGAGAAATTTCTGGTCATGACTGCAATTATAGCCAAAATGAAAGTCAACTGGTCATCCATTCTTTTCCAGACTCTGAAAGCTATGATTCAATCGGAGAAGCAGTCTCCTGGGTTTGCATTTCCCCTCTCAAGATTTTTTGAAGATGCTGGAGTAAATCTCAGTGACCCAATCACCCTCTATAAGTTCAAGGCTTTAAATGCCTCCAATATTGTATTTCTCAGGCCAAAAAAATAAGCCCTGAACATCTCGATAGCTGAGCTGTTGCATGTTAAGAAAGAGATCGGAGAGGAATTGGCTAAGACCCAGAAGACATCAAAGAAGAAAGTTAGTCATACTGAGGTTCCAAAGACAAAAAAGATACCGGTCCTAATGATGTCCAGTGACTCTGAGATTCAAACTTCTAATCTTCTTCCAAAGAAGTCAAGGAATTTGAAAACCAGACCTGTATCTACTACACTCAAGAGTCTTGCTGTATCCTAAGAACCAAGTGTTACGAAAACTGATGACAAGACAATTGACAAGCCAACAAAGAAATTGAGTTAATATTCGTGCTGCCCCTCCAAGGCTTATTCCATGCCATATCTCTCTCATATGGAGTTGTGATCAAGGAACTAGTTAAATAAACCAAGGCAGGATTATATTCTACCTTTTCCACGAAACCAATTTCTGAGAAAGAAAATGAAAAAGTGATTGATAAATAGGTTGAGTTTAGAACAGTCACCTTCGCCAATAAACTGAAGAAGAAGACTTCTCTAAATAAGTTTATTTCTCTTGAGAAGACAATTATGAAACAAGTCAAGATTGTGTGATTGCAGAAGCATTTCATCACATATTTGGAACATAGATTTACTGAAGAATCAGTTAGACTACACAGAAAATATTCTCTGAAGAATCAGTTAGACTACTCAGATTTACAAAGTTGAATTATTGGATAAAGTCTTCCATATCAACAGCCTCTGAATTGTCAGAAATCTACGAGCACTACCTACAGTGTACGAATTGTCAGAAAGGACAATGACTTGAAAAAGACAGGATTAGCGACTGCCTTATTTGGAACACATATACTATTTGATTTTACTGACCACTGGCTCCAAGTCTATAAATAGAGAAACTTGTAAATCATTTAAGCTCTCTGAAATCACCACATAAATTCAAATATTTAAGCTTTCAATTACCCAATTGCTTTCAAGATTTCTTAGCACACATGCTTAAGTATTATATCGAATTATCGAGGATCAATTTGAGGTTAACATTTTCATTTTAAAATACTTGTAAACTAATTGTTATTATATTTTTCAGTGTTGTTTAAGTGAGTAAGCTAAACCAGGAGTTTCAATTAGACAATGATAAAGTCTTACTGAATCGGATTGTTACAAAAGTTGTAATCTCCAAAATCTTCTAGTGAATATCGTTCTCACAAGAAAGAAGGGGTGACATATGAGTTACTCAAATCTTCGAACTTCCAGAAACAAAAGGTGTGAATTCCGTGTTTTTGGATATCTTTTCTTTTGTTCCGTTGTGTATTTACATTTCAGTTAGCTTACTCTTGATAATCCAATTATTTTTCTTACTTAACCATTTTTTAATATTTAATCTGTCAGTTTAACTTTCTTCATCACAAAATTTATCTAATTAACCAAGTGGTATTGACTTGACAAGAATTACTAAATTCAAAGTTATTAACTCAACAAAATTTTGCAAAAACTAGTGTGATTGTTTATTCAACCTGATCTTTCTAACAAATCACCCGATCCTAACAAACGTATTAAAAATATGGAAAAATATAACCTTTTTTAATATGATTTGATCTCTTGCGAATTCTTAGAAGTGGAAACTTCTGTGCTGTTGGTGGTAAAGAAGTTTGAAAACTGCATTCATTTTATCTCTTGCATCAGCTAAAGAGTTTATTATGAATTTGGCCCAAGATTTTGTTAGAGTAGATGTCCTGCAAGTCAACTGTTGGCTAGGGAACTTATTGATTCGGTTGTAATAAACAATCTTTATTTTAATATAATTCATTATTTC
>NW_027355173.1:0-582 GCF_012295235.1 Primulina huaijiensis
TTTTCTGCGAAAATAGAGAGAAAGATGAGAGATTTTATAGGGGTAGTATGTTATCAGGACGAAACTATGGGTCACAGTTGTAAACAGAATAAACAGCAAAAACAATAATGACACACATGCATGTAAACAGTAGTGTGATTGTGGCTCACAATTTTCCTCTGGTTTTACGTCTAGAAACGGCTTCAACGCCTTCTATGAGTCGAGGATATGCTTTCCATCCAATTTTCTTATAATTTGGCAAACAGGGTCATTTTTAGTCGGATTCCCAAGACTATGACGCTCATCTTGGAATTGTTTCCATAAACGGAGAAGTTCAATATGCACATGTCCACTAGAATGCGTCTCAAGAGTCAATAAGATGTTATCTAAAGACTCCTTACTCAGCCCATTCTTAATGAAATCAATTTTATCTTCTCTGTTATTGGAAACACATCCGAAAGATCTGAATCATTTGTCACAAGTCCATCTTGCACACTTATGACAAGCCCCTAAACTTTTGGCCCTTCGTTTGTTCGCATAAGTGCTTTTTCCTAATCGTGGCAAATACCGAATGAGCAATGATTGTGGAACTTCTCCTCCTAA
>NW_027355174.1:0-6828 GCF_012295235.1 Primulina huaijiensis
CTTCCTCCTCAGCAAAACATGAAACTCGACCATTAAGCCACTTTACTTGTAAAGAAAGTGACAGTTCTTATTCCTTCTGTTACTCATCAACAAAATGGAGGCCAAAAACGTGAATTCAAACACTGATGCTCCGGAAAATCTGATCATCACCACCGTCGAAAACGTCTACAAGGCGTTATCCAGCGGTGACGCGGCCAAGAAAATTTCCGGGCTCATTGCTAGTGACTTAGAGTGGTGGTTCCATGGCCCACAAAATTGCCACCACATGATGAAAATGCTTACCGGGAAATCCTCGCCGTCGGACTTCAAGTTCGAGCCACGAAGCATGGACACCATTGATGAACGGGTGATCGTGGAGGGGTGGGAGGGAGCTCAAGTGTATTGGGTGCATGTGTGGACTCTGAAAGATGGAGTCATCACTCAGTTCAGAGAATACTTCAACACTTGGCTGACTGTTAAGGATCTGCGGAGGCCGCTCGCCTGCCTGAGTGCCACCACGTTGTGGCAGAGCCACCCCCGAGACCTGGCGAAACGGTCGTTGCCGGGGCTTATGCTCGCGATTTGATGGTGGCTGTGGCTGTGGCAGGGGCAGCAGTGCAGCACCGTGCCGAGTGTAACTATATTGTGTGTTACATTTTCCAGAATGAATTAGATTGATATCTTGTAATTATTAGTAGGGAAAAAAATGAAAGTTTAATTAATATTTAATTTTAAGTACTGAAATTAATGTCATATTCTTATAATTGAGTTAAAATTGACAAAAGTAAACAAATTTAATAGGTTGAAATCTTAATTCCAATGATTAATTAATTAATTAGCAGCACATAATCTTCTATATTAATTGGATATTAATAATAATTAGATTCGTTATTTAATAAGCTAATTAAGATGGAACAATTTGTAACATCCACTCAAGTCATGAGATTCATATGATGGGTCAAGCATAATAAATGATTGCAAAGGATACATATATATTGTACCATGGTCAAGGATAATTAAGATGGAACAATTTGTAACATCCACAGAAGAAATGTGAATCGGTCTTTCAACTAATTAAATTAAAATAGGCTACATATATATTGTAGCATGGTCAAGGATAATTATTGCACCCAACAACCACCAAACAGACAACTCTAATTAAGGTGCTCAAATTATATAATTTAACAACAAAGAAACACATATTGATAAATATCGACTCTTAAATATATTTTTGGACAATGTTATAAAGAAAGCCGTCATAGTCATCTCAAATTTGACTCACCAAAATATTTTTTTAATTCTCATAGCAACCAAAGCCATGAGGGTCAAATTATAATAGATTCAACAATATTCTCATGCAGCTGTAGCAAATTCTCTTTCTCGTATATACTCTTTAAACGCATTTCTGATTGGAATTTTGCTGTTCTAAATGGTTTTCATTCATCGTTACGTCAATAACACATTTACGTAGGTGAATCACATATGGCTTTTTCCCAGCTATATATAGATACACGTGACAGAGGGATTGCTAATACAATGCTGAATGTAACATATATCGGACTGTAGAATGCAAGTACTCATCAGCGATGAACTTGCAGCCGGAGTTATTCACTTGCGAGAGAGAACAGGCAGCAGTTTGAAGTTAAGGCTGTTTTCTTTCAACTTCAAGTGATATTTCGTTACGGCGAGAAAATGGAAGGGTAAACGGCGGATTGTACTGCATGATAACAAAAAGAGAGGCAGTTAAAACTTCCGTTTTCTTATTATTGTTCATATTCTGGTAAAATATCTACCTGGGCAACTTCAACAGATACACCTTCTTTTATGCGAAATCGAGTGTCATTTTTCAGAGAGGTCCTGAGTGTTGATTCCCGGCGTTTAACTTCTTCGTCAGTGACAAAGCCTGGTTCAAATCATTGTTCAAACAATAATAAGAAAACTATTCAAGTAGTAATAAAATGAGAAACGCCAAGTTTCAAGATCAATGGCTTATAAGTTATAACTCAGAACAGATTTCAACCACAACGATAAAGTCGAAAAAAATATATCGAGTTTATTAAAGATTTGGCCAAATTCTACAGGGAGCATTGAATCTCTTAAGCCCTTTTATCGCATGGTAACAAAAAGAAGCTCATTACTTACTATGAAGTTCATGTGTATCAGATCTTATTCCGAAACAAACCTGAAAATGCAACAACTGCAATTATTTTTTTTGGCACCTCCTTGATAGTCACTGAAGAATCCTTGGGCAATGGAAGGTCCGCGCCATACTTTGAAGGCATGACAAAGGACATTGTCCACTTATCTTGATTGTCGGCCTAAATGAACTTCACTTAATTATATCATGATTAAGCAATCAAAGAATTGATTGAATAAGCTTTAATTTTCTTGCCTCAGTGCATGCATTTGACGTACTCAAACATGCAAGTGCAGTTTACAAATATACAGGGCAATACTGAAAAGATAACTAAAATATTTCACGAAAAAACAAGCCAAAAGAAGATAAAAGCACCTATGACTTAATAAGGACATTTCGATACACTTTTGTGTATTCTCGAATAGTAAAATATATGAACCAGCTAGAAATCTTCAGGATTCAATATCTACCAGATTATGGTAGCATGATTCAAACTTCGAAGTACCAGTTTGAACATTAACGAATGCATGGAGAATCAAACACACAAACAAAAAAAGTTAATCATATCAAAACATAATTTCCAATAAATAAAATAAGAGCCGTGAATTAAATTTGAATGTTGCTTTTATTTGTTTCAATCACAGCAAACCATGCATGTTAGAATGAATGCACAACATGTATCCAAAAACTTTGACATATTCACGTCTTCCAATACACAAACCTTACTAGAATAAAGTTATCAACAAAGAGATAAACTATCCATTTATGAATGAAGAATCCAAGGTATCCAAAAGTTACCCTTTTAGTTATCACAGGGGTTGTCATTTCCATTTTTGTTCCTTCAGATTTTACTCTTCGAGTAAAAACAGGTGTAGTCATTTCCATTTGCTTTGCATCGGTATTCTGAATCCAGTAACAGGACAACAAAATTAAGAAACATTAATATCACTAGTTTTTTGGACAATAAATGAAAATTTACCATTAATGATAAGCCACGATAAAAGTTTTGATGCAAATTGCGCTTACATCTCCAGAAAGTTTTCAACTACCTTACCAAACAAGTATTCAGCCAGCACATTAAAAGATTGAGATGCACCAGCAAAATCAAATCCAAACTTCCCTGGCATTGTAGTCTGAGCAATAAAGAAAGCCTGTTTTTCCCATGGAGAAAAAAAAGCAGGGTTACTCACGTAACGAATAACATTTGTAATTACATGCAAGATTTTTTGTAGGGACGAGGAACACTGGGTTTAAGAAAGAAGTTAGGGGACAAAAGCTTGCGTTAGGTGAAGTGTAATATGCTTGATACTTGTAGATAAAGTAATAAAATCATGGATTGCCTTATACATGAGAATATTAAGACTTAATGAGTCAAGTCTAGACCAAACCAAAGGCTTTAGTGTTACAAGTAGCTGTGCAATGC
Organism: Primulina huaijiensis; assembly: GCF_012295235.1. Lineage (NCBI taxonomy): Eukaryota > Viridiplantae > Streptophyta > Magnoliopsida > Lamiales > Gesneriaceae > Primulina > Primulina huaijiensis. Next base: position 3,540 of record NW_027355174.1, read on the forward strand.
AATGCATCCGGTAACCATCACAAGGCAATTAAAATAAAGTAAAATATTAAGCAAACTTGCTCTGATTTTTCATATATTCTCCTTAAATTAATCATGAATTTTGAACTGAAAATTAGGAATACATCATGTTTGTATTTTCCATTCAGATTTATTTGGATGTCTTAAGGGCATCATGTGAGTCAAGCACACAAGCTGGAACAGTTTGAGCTCGATAGAGTTCAGAAGTTATTGTACTAGCTCAAGCTTTTTCAGGCTCTTAAACTTGAGCTCAAGCTCTCGATCCAAGCTCATCACCGGTGCTCGCAAAACTGTTCAAGAAAAATGTTGCAAACTTAAAACTTGTGAGACAACTTGCGAACTGAGCTCTTATTTCCCACGAGCTTCTAAAATTCAACGAGATCAAGTCATCTACACATTCATCATGTTTTTTGCTTCTCTTTGTTTTGATGGGGGAGATTGGTAAGGTTAAATAATGGATACAAAAGAATACCTCGACTTCTCTAATCTCATACTGGTCAGTCCGGTTCAGAACCTTGAATTCCACAGTCTCTAGATCCGGAACTTCAACACATAACCGAATCCAAATGGCAAGACAACAATTAAGGAACAAATAAATTTCTTAAGCAACAACAGAGCTAGCAAAATGCATAAGTGTCCTAAGTATCACCTGACATTAACGCTTCCTCTAGATTCCGGGTTTCGAACCTTTTACTCGGAAACACATATTTAGCCGTCTCACTAGCCAAATCCGTCAAAACTGATAAATCAAGAAACAAGTAAAACAAAAAAAAAAATTAAACCAAGAATTTTCCAAACATAAACCGCTAACCAATAATTTTCCTTTTTGGTAGAAAATAAAAACCTAAACAGGCCATCGAATCCAATCAGGTGTTCCAAGTGGGAATCGATGAAGCAACAAAGAAAACAAAAACAAGTTACAAGAACTCATTCTTACGACGCTGGGAGAGAGACGCAAGAGCCGCGACGAGAGAGACCCGGGCTTCGAAAGGCGACATGGGTATTGTTCTTTCCCTTCTTCTCGCTCTCTTCTGCTCAGTGGTTTCCATTGATTTTACAGAGAAGATGGTGCTCGAGGACTTGCGATTGCGTGTTTGGAGAAGTGGGATTAGAACAGAGGACGGAACCGTTTCCATGGATTTTGAAAATCGGTTGAGAAATATGGAGGGAGTAGTTCACAGTTGTCTTTCCTTCGGACACGAATTCTTTAGATGATATTTTTCTTTACATCTTACTTTCCCCCACCAGTACCATTTCAATCTAAAAAATCAATAACATTGTTTCATCCTTTAATTAATTTTTTTTTACTGAACTTTTTTTTTTTTTTTGAAAACGAACAACATCATTTATTCCACTTCAACTTGGGCATCACAGTCGTTCATAATTATAGTGCTAATATAAAGAGGCATTACATCAGAAATACCAAAACAAGCTTATTGGAGAGCTGTTTTAACTAATGTATGAGCGGCTCTGTTTGCTTATTTCCTAACGTGTTCGACTTTAAGCGAACTCTGATTCCTAGTGATAGCTCGACAGGCTGTGATAGTGAGGCCAAATTCAGTGAGATCTGGTGAGTCAGAGTGGATTGTGTCTACTGATATCTATGAGTCAGAGTGGATTTGAGTCTATTTCCACCATTACTGCATATTTTATTGAACAATATCGTACATACGGACTCATTACTATTAAATCGCAGTTGTAGACTATGAACAGGAGGAGTTGCAATTTTTTAAGGGAGAAAATGATTTTGTTTTGTTTTCTTATATTATTGGGGAGTGTTGTTTATTATGACATAGAAGACTGATATATAAGATCACAGACACGATGTCTGTCAAACTCTCTCAACTCTCTTGAACATAAGTAAAAACATGGCTGATGAGGAGGAAGGAAGTAATGGCTTGTGTTGTGGATTCTGGCATGGTCTTCGTTGTAGTGGTGTCTCGTGTTAGATTACTGCTAGTTGTTATCATTACAAATAATATAAGCATGAATAAAGAAGTTGTCAATTTAAAATCATACAATCCAATCAGTCTTTACTGTTGAATCTTGAAATGCTAGTTTATTGTTAGAAGTTGTAAATATAAAAATTAGAAAGAGACTGCTATGATATGTTTCCTGATTTTATATAATTTCTTTTAGCTCCTTCAAAACGATTCATTGCAACTTAAAAGATAATCAAAATCTTATTTAAAATATCTTTTATCAGTTAGTAATGAATTGTTGCAAAGCAGTAGCTTCAAAGAAAGGAACTCGGCCATCAATTTGCGTTTCAAAGAACATATTAAAATAATTGAACCTAAATGCCTTCAGTATAGAAATAAACAAATGAAACCCATGATAGCAGCTTCATTAGGCAGCATAATGGACATAGATTGCATAGAGGAAAAATAATAATAAAAACAATAAATTTGAAATCTTATCAAACAAAATAAAAAAGGATTGTGAATAAATTGTTCGTATTCTACACACAAAATTTCATCGTACACATGTACTAAAAATTAACTTATGTAATCTCACAAACCTTAAATACAATGAAACCTTTAAAGGTAAATTCGATCCAAATCTTTTTTAGTACACATTTTCCTCGGTTTTTTCTTTATGAAAAACTTGAAAACAGCAAAATTCACAAGTATTCTCATGTTACATCTAATAATCCAAATTTTAATGTGGGGTTTTATATATTTTTATGAAAACATGTCCAAATCAATTTTGAACCTTTTGATTTTGCATTAGAATATTATCTTTACGCTAGCATGAAATCAATCGTAACGAAAGCCTCTCAAGAAAACAAAAATTAATGATCTCAAGGGTTTGTCCTCACAAGGCATCTAGCTCTTACCATCTTCCTTTTCTTTACTAGTAAGAAACATTGGTAAAGTAAAATTGAAACATATGCTATCCGTACGTTACAAAACAATGAATGAATCAATTCCTTACTACTGAGAAAGTAGTGTGGAATGGATGAAAAGTTATCTACATGTTTGGTGTAAGTTCTTGTGGTTCATTTTATTGTGAATGGTGACGGACGAGATTAAAGTAGTAGATGCATGAGATGATGCATAAAAGAGAGGGCTACGCTCCAAAATAACTGAGTAATAGAAATATTCTTGTTCTCTGTTGTATGTTAAATTGCCCCCATTAAACTAGGCAAAGGTGGCAGTATAACCCTTGAGGCTAAAGCAGAACCTTCTATTTATACAACTGGAATACAGAATAAACATCTCATATGTCGGTTGAAAAGTCAAGAAAAGGCAGCTGAATTTTAAACGTG
>NW_027355175.1:0-6884 GCF_012295235.1 Primulina huaijiensis
ATCCACCGTTTAATGAGGCATTAACCCCTCAACTCTGGAAAAAAACCCTTAAAATGTTCAGATATGTCAGTGTATTTTATTTTGTTCTTTCGGTTTTGTTGTAGATTTTAATTTGTCCACCCTCTAGAAAATATAATAAAATTGATAAAATAGGTTGAAATTTTACTTGAAATAAAATCGATTGTTTCAAAACATTTTTTATATTGGTAAAACTAAATTCATGTACTTAAGCACATAAAAAAAATGGAAAATGTTTTCGTTTCTAAAATTCCTAGGCATATTTAATCTCAAAAAACTGTTTTACTATTTTTATACTACAATTGCCAAATTTCGTGATTTTTTTTCCAACTATCCCAGATAATTATTTTAAAAGGTAATTAAATTAAATTAAATGAAATATATCATTAATAAATTCTGTGATAAGAATAATCTTTAGTTAATTTGCTGATTGAAAACTTAGAAAGAGATGATGTATTTGAATGTAAATATTACTACTGGTTGGTTTAAATATAAGTTAAAATTGAGATTTTTGGCGTAAATCATTGAATGGTTGTAAGGCAAAAAAAATATGGGATTTTTAGATATGAAAAACTTTTGGAATGGGGTTTTAAGAAAAGTTTCCTAAATTATAAAAGGAAAAGTTATGCATATATGAAAATTAAATTATTCTCAGTCGATCTTTTCCCAAAAATTCTGCATTTTTATCTAAAATAAACTGGTTTGGCATGCATCTGACATGTGCGAGCATGACTTAGTGGGGGTGTATTCAATTCAGAGTTTTGATGAGTTTAATTTTAAGGGAGTGCAATTTGTTTAGTTAATAGGTGGTGGCTGATAGTTGCTGTTTATTGTTTTATTTTGTTCGTGTATTTGTAGATCTCAATGGATGTGCAAATCAAATTGTGTATTTTGTGTGTATATGTGCAGACTTGCATTATACTCAGTCAAACAAAAAGTTTTAAACATTTAAAACTGATTATATCTTTTGATAGATTTCTTTAACTCCTAGAATAACTGTGCTTGAAATTTTCCTGATTTCAGTTGTTTTTGTTGTGAGAATTCTGAGATTTTCTACGGTGATCCAATTTGCATTTCACATTCATAGTGTCTGTGAAACAGGTAAAGCTGTACATGGCACGTTCTTTTTCAGTTTTTGAATGAATTTATAGCATCATCTTTTCTGTGGACAACTATCACATCTACCGCCGCGTATTTTACCATTTTTACAGGGCAGCTGGAATTTTTATATGGGAAAGGATGGAATTAATTTGCTTAATTCATGTTTTTATCTGATTTATTGACCGATAATTTTTTTTTGTATGATGAGAAACTATGTTTGATATATTTAAATATTTTTGCATTTATCAATTCTGATGTTTCCCAATAAATTTTACCTAACTTAGTGCATATGCGATAAAGATTGAAATTTTTGTCATATTTTTTGGTATTTTTTCAACTTTACGGTGATATTATTCAATTAATTACAGAAAAAGTACCATGAACTAGTGATTATTCGACTTACTTTCTCAGGGTAACTGTAGGTGAAGAGAAGGACCTAATTGTGGCTCCATGACTTAAATCATGTCATTTAATTTTTATCTGCACTCAGCACTATATTCTTGTTTACTCGTATGTTTCTACATTTTTTCACAAATTTTGTTGTGCACAAGTATATCGTTGATTATATTGTGGAACTTAAAATGGCTGGGTGCTAAATGATGATCTATTATAGCCATGATAAGTTATTACAGTAATAATCCTCTGACATTTATACCCACAGTTGTGAACGATAACCATTTCTTCCCGCACTTATTCTCATTGTGATGTCCCAGACATGAACTCCAGAAAAGTTGGTGGGAATCCTTCCAGAGATGGTCCCTTTGATCCATCATTTAAGGGAAAAGGTGCCTTGAATGTTTCTGGTCCTGGTTTTGATCAATTAACCAGTGGAATCTCGAATATGGGTCTGGATTCTGCACAAGATGATGGATGGGAAGTGCGTGGAAAGAAATCCAAAAACAAGGGTGGGGGCAATGCTTCAAGACAATTGGGTCCTCATTATTCCCATTCTGAGACATTGAGTCCTCAAGATACTATGCAAAAACAGGGAACCATAAATCAAGGTGGATCACGAAGGGGTTCAGGCTGGCCTACACAGTCTTCTGATTCAAGAAAACCAGCTGGCAGAGGTTATGCTAAGCCCCAATCAGCTTACCAAAATCCTGACATGGTAATTTCTGCTCCTTTGAAGAATGGATGGAGATGGTCTGACATAGCCTCTCAGTCTCCAGAAGATAGCTTGCGCCTGAAGCAGCATGTTCAATCAACTTACTCAGCTGATGACCAGGTATCTAAGGCTAATGAAGTTGATGACAGTGGTGACAGCGATGGAGAGTTGGATGATACAGACGATGAACTTCTGGATGATGATTTTGACTCAGATGGTAGCCAAAAAAGCCACGAGACTAGGAAGAAGAACAGGTGGTTTAGAGAATTGTTCAAGTGCCTGGATGGATTGAGTGTTGAGCAGATCAATGAGCCAGAAAGACAATGGCATTGCCCAGCTTGCCATGGAGGTCCTGGAGCAATTGATTGGTATCATGGTTTACAGCCCCTTATTGCACATGCTAGCACCAAGAGATCCAAAAGGGTGAAGCTCCATAGGGAGCTTGCTGAACTTTTGGAGGAGGAACTTCAAAGGAGGGGAACATCAGCAGTGCCAGCTGGTGAAGTATTTGGGAAATGGAAGGGTCTTGGAGAAAGAGCTGACAAAGTAATTGTTTGGCCACCTATGGTTATCATCATGAACACTAGATTAGAAAAAGATGGAAATGACAAGGTTTATGACATTTTTTTAAAGTCTACTCAGTTTTTAATGTATACAGCTTTATAGGTTTATTTAATGCTAAATCTTTTTTATTTCTGAACTGCGTTCTGCAGTGGATTGGGATGGGAAATCAAGAGCTTCTTGATTATTTCAGCTCATACTCTGCATTGAAGGCTCGTCATTCATATGGACCACAGGGGCATCGAGGAATGAGTCTTTTAATTTTTGAGACATCAGCAGTTGGATATACGGAGGCTGAACGGCTAGCCAAACATTTTGAAGACAATCATAAAGATAGACTAGCTTGGGAGAAGAACAGAGTGCCGTTCTATCCAGGAGGCAAGCGCCAACTTTATGGATATATTGCATTGGAGCAAGATATGGACAATTTCAACCAACACGCACGAGGTGCTCTCTCTTTCTCCATACACACTTAACATGTACATAAATGAACACACACACTTTTTCTGATATACGTTTATAATTTATTTGGCATCATCGATTTTATCTCTTTGTGGCTGGGAAGGAACTCCATGTTGCCACTCGTATTGTTAGTTTATATAGTGCTGCATAAATACTCAGGCAAATCTAAGTTAAAGTATGAGATGAGATCTTATCAAGAAATGGTGGTGAATCAAATGAGGCAAATGAGTGAGGATAATCAACAGCTCATCTGGTTAAAAAACAAAGTTGTCAAGGAACAGGTGAGTAAGAAGGCTCTTGTAGAATCCAATAGCATGCTATCTGAGAAGTTGCGGCAGACGATGGAAGAGAACCGTGTTGTAAAATTGAGGACCAAAACTCATCATGAACAAAACAAAGAAGAGGTATGGCTAAAAAAAATGCATGCATGTCTTGGAGCAAAGTGATGTATTGATGGTGTTTGATAAACTTGATTGCTCTTTTCATGGATACTTAGCCTACTTCAGTTTCTTTGTTCACTGCCTTTGAAGCCAGTGAATCTGGAATTGACTCGTGAATTTTCTTATGGGTTAGAGAAATCTTTTAATCATATTAAGAAGTATGTATATTTAATTGTATTAGTTTGTCTTGAACCTCGATCTTTTTAAAATCAAATGGCCAGTAGCTGTATATCTTTTGGTGTTAACTCTGCATCATTTACCTTTATCTTATATTTAGGTAGATATTTTATTGTTGAATGTTAGTTCATTGTTCTGCGGTTATTTCCATCCTTCTATCTGATGTTTCTTATCAGAGTCAGGTGGTGTAGGAGCTCTGTACCAAAATATGTGGCAGATTCTTTTGTTTGTTGTGTGCTGTTGTAAAAATAACACATGCTGATAACCATGCTGTTCTTTTGTGTGAAATAATATCACATGGAAAAGAAGTTGCTAACCTTTTAACTGGTGATTTGATAAGTTGAGGGGTGGTGAAGTGATTACACGTGTATGAGACTTTTAAAAAAAATGAAGGGGTTTCATTCGAAGCCAATTTTCTGTACTTTAATAAGTTATGTTCAATTCTGAAGTGACTTTTGATACCTTTCAAATGAGTTGTCCTTTCATCTCTTTCGCGACTGACTGAACATCTCTCTTTTGACAGCTTTTTTTGATGTCGTTTTAATTGAACTTGCTCTTTTAATTACAATTTTCCTCCTGCAAGTAGCTTTATCTCAATCTGAATTCCTTTAAGATTAATTTCTTTCTCAGCTCAGCTGTTTTTATCTCCTACTGATATCAACCACATTGTTTTTTCTTGATCTTGAACATTAGATGGATTTCCAAGAGTCGTTTTTCAGAGAGCAAATGCAAAAGTTTTATGACGACAGAAATGCAAAGGAGGAGAACTTTGAAAGAATTATGCAAGATCAACGTGAGAAAGTGGCGAACTCCGAGGAAAATGTGTATTCTGCTGAGGAACGTCAACACAGGTGACATGCTTTATCTCTAAAAGTTTGACACTTGTTCCCTAGAGTTTCATCAGATGATAGTCTGATTGTATTTCGTAACTTGTTTGTAATTTGATTTCAGGCGGGAGGAAGTTGTGAAATTCATCAAGTCGCAGGATAAAGAAATGGAGGAGTTCGAGAGGGAGAGGGGAAAGTTGATGGAGGTGCATGGAGAGCGACGGGCTGATTTGATGCGCAAGCACCGGGAGGAAATTATGGCTCTTGAGAAGGAATTTGACGACGAGTTTAACAGGTTGATGGAGAAACACACACACCTTCCAAATTAATCAACAAAACAATTGCCTAATATCCATCGGAGAGGACATCACAACAATTTCTCTATGGGATATGCCCATTATCATCCAACTTTAGTTAATGCTACAGTTTCTATTCTCAACCCGTTTCCATTTTCAATGAACAAGTAGACTTTGTTTAGAACTACATGCTTTCTGGCCTTGAGTTTGGTAAATCACTGCTGATTTTGCCGTCCAAAATCATCACATTTTAGAAATATTTCAAATCAATTGCTGTCTGCTAGTGATGTTTTCTTTAATGATTTAAAAAAAATATAATTTATGTTATCAGCTCTTATATTACAGTCTTCTGCCCCTTCGCATGTGGACAGTAAAGGAAGGAGGTTTGAGCAAATCAAACCGATTAAGCTTTTTTTTGTTTTAATTAAAATTAATTGAACCGGATTAAAAATAGTTTATTTCGGTTTACAATGAAAACTCTCATGTCTTTCGTATTTTTCTTTCCTCGGGTTTTTTTTAATTGAATTAAGCAATGGAAGGCATTCCTCCTAAATACTTTCAGCAAGGTGGACAGATTTTCATGTCATTCTCATTCATTTTCGGCGAAACTCCATTAAGTCTTAGGGAAATATAGAAACTTCACGTAAAATAATTAAATAAACTATTGTTCTTTATGGAATTTTTTTTAGAATTTTGGATGATATAAAATTATCTGGGGATTTTAATAAAGATAAAAATAATTATGATTTTTTCATATGAAAATAGTGTTGTAAATACATTCTAATATAATATAATAGATAAATAACACATGCAATAAATTATCTTACAATAAATAAATTGCTCAAATGTTGCAAGAAAAATGCTTAGTATTTAAGAAAAACAAAAGAAAAAAATATCATTATTTACATTTTTAGAAAATTGATATGACATGATTGGGGGAAGTTGAGCTTTTAATTTAATTCTTTAAAGTTTAAGAACTGGAGAATAGATTGACATTTAAGTCACATATTTACTATTCCTGTGAGCACGATGCATTTTTAATTTGGAAATAACAATAAATTTACGAAAATAATTTTATGGGAAAACAATTTTTAACAATTTCCGATCATTGGACTTTATAATATTTCATTACATTGCTGAATTAGGTAAATGCTAGGTTTTTTGCGTTTCCATATGAAATTTATGAGTTGTTTAAAGATTTGTTTTGGTTGAATGATTTTAAATTCACGGTTTTAATATTGTATTTGAGTTATATTTATTTAGATCATTTCTGATTCAATCAATTTTAAATTCACCAACTATCAACTTGTAATAATTATAATTGTTTCAAATTCATCTAAAATTGATGTAATTTAAAACTCATGGTTCAAATTCAACATCTGAATTCAATACAATTATTATTCAAATCAAATAATTTCATACAAACACAACCACCTGAACATATTTATATTAATTTTATAATTTTTTTGTATTATGATAAATATTTTTAAAAAGAGTAAAAAACAGTTTGATATAATAAAATGACAAATTGATATATGAAATGTTGTAATTTGGGAAATATAGAAAAATAAAATTGGTCAAACTTTATTCTTTGAGAAATAACTTTTTTCTAATGTATTTCAGTGTATTCAAATACACATGTACCAATAGGAGATGGTATTATTAAAATTCTTGATTTGGTTAAAAAAAATTTAGGATTAAATATATCTAATAGTCTAAAAAAGTTTTGTTTGTTTAATTTTAATCAATTATTTTTTTTTAAAGAAAATGACATCGTATTTGAATATTTAAATATTATTTTATAAATTTTTCTTCAATTTTTTGAGATGAATTCGAGCTTAGGGGTGTTCAAATTTCGGATAAAACCGAAAAAATCGAAAATTTAAACCGAAAA